>NC_083595.1:42701079-43001079 GCF_027579695.1 Neoarius graeffei | reverse complement strand
GAGACACACGTCCAAAAATTGTGAGAGGAGTTGATGTCAGAAGGCGAGCACACCTTCATGAAATTATGAAAGTACAAGGTTGTTAATCAAGGGCCACAACTCTGGTAAAATGTGACCGAATTTCATGAAATTACAATATGCGTTTTACCGACACACAACAAGGCCTTTTGCCAAGTTTCATGAAATTCCTCCAAACATTGTGAGAGGAGTTGATTTCAGAAGAACGTACACCTTCATGAAATTGTCAAAGTTATTTAATCAAGGGCCAAAACTCTGGTAAAATTTTCACAAACGAAATTAAATCGCAATATGCGTATATAAAAAGATGTGGGAAATGGTTGACATATACACCCCTTCGCAGTAAACGTCATTCATACGTAAGCGGAAATTGCGCGCGCAGCCTGGACCCAAAAAAGACTCAGAAATGCCTAGTTGTTGGGTTGTCGGGTGTCAGAATCGTAGCAGTGATGGGGTTAAAATGTTCAGAATTCCAGCAGGATCTCACCCATTCCAAAAAAATCGCCGACGTCTATGACTACAAGCCATCAAACGTGTAGACTGGGATGAAAGCACCATCAAAAATGCGCGGGTTTGCAGCGCCCACTTCATCACAGGTAAGATCAGGCTATTTATTAAATCTTTCTTTTTTATTCTTTCTAGTCTTCGTTTATTGATGTAGCAAAATACTTTGGTAACGTTTGTCTGATTAGCTGGGTCATAGTTACACAATGTAATGAATATTGTTAGCATGCTAACTTAGCTTTGCATGCAGTTGTGTTTGTAGGAGAGGTCTCGCTCGACTCAAGCAGTCCAGATTTTGTGCCGTCATTATGTGTGTATGCCGAAAATCACAATTTTAAAGCGAGGATGGAAAGGTAAAATTGTGTGCCCTCACTCTAAATGCCAACTTACGTTGACTGCTCTAACCTAGCTCCCGCCCCGTTCAGTTTCATTTCTGCTCTCTGCCTCTCGCTTTTTACGCAGCTCTGATTTCTCTTAGCTGCACTCTTTACACTATCATTCCTTTCATGCCATTACCTCCTGCAAATTGCTGTTTAGTGTTGGGATTTGCTGTTGTAGCTAAAGCCACATTGCCATCACATCACTGGCATAATTTGATTAAAACAAAATGAATATGAATGTCCCATTGTTAATCAAGTTGTACATGCCCGCACAACATAATCATATGCGTCTAAAGACTTGTAGGCACGAAGTTTTTCGTGGGTGTACACTGAAGTCTTGTCAATAAGGTACGAGTATATATCTGGCCATTGTATACCAGGGAACTTACTAACATCGTCCATCCACTCTTTAATTAAATACGGATCCGGTAGGCGATGTCCACTTGTTAGAGTTAACTTATTTATGTAGCATTCTCGATCTTGTAACGACAATTGTTTGGCATAATCTGACAGCTCATAATGCCGGTCTATGGGCAGCGCCATTGTTTCTGGGTCCAGGCTGCGCGCGCATCCTGGCAACGGTCGGTTTGTTTACAAACATGCGAAGGGGTCTATAAGGGAAGACATGATTAATCAGATGTCAGTAACATTTACTAATACAATCTCACACAGGCTCTGTTTTTGTTTATATCTTTTGTTATTGTCTTTTGGGTTATTTTTTTCCCCAATACTATTGATGAGATTGTCTTGTATTGATAACTATGAAAACTAAATAAAGATTGTTAAAAAAAAAAAAAAAAATCGCAATATGCGTATTACTGTCATATAACAAGGCCTTTTCCCAAGCTTCGAGACATTCGTCCAAAAATTGAGAGGAGTTGATGTCAGAAGGCGAGCACACCTTCATGAAATTATGAAAGTACAAGGTTGTTAATCAAGGGCCACAACTCTGGTAAAATGTGACCGAATTTCATGAAATTACAATATGCGTATTACCGACATACAACAAGGCCTTTTGCCAAGTTTGGTGAAATTCCTCCACAAATTGTGAGAGGAGTTGATTTTAGAAGGAAAACACACACTCATGAAATTGTCAAAGTATAATTTTGCTAATCAAGGGCTGTCACTCTGGTAAAACGTGACCCAATTTAAAGGTCCCATGGCATGGTGGTTTGTTGATGCTTTAAACGGGCTCGTGGAGGTTTCCGGATGTTATATCCGCAGCCTTTCTCGAAATGAACCCTTGGCACATAGATATAGCCTCCTGGGAGAAAGCCCCATTTCAGCACTTTTCCCAGTGCGTCGTTTTGCTAATGAGAAGCAGGAGGCGGGGAAGGGTAGAGGGTGGGGGCGGGTCTTATCATTAATATTCATGACATGTAAACGTGTTACCTCTGATTGGCTAACAGCACTGTGACGCTACTTCCAGTGGGTCAGAACAAGCGGATGTGGGTGTCTTACCATGGCGAGAGAGAAGGAACAAACCGCGAAGGGAAAAATACCGCGCGCTGACGTCATTAAGGTGCGACGCGAGGAAGTAAAATAAATTCAACAAATGTTTGGGTTTTTACTGAACAAACAAACAAATAAAATGAACGAGTGACTAAAAAAAAGAATGTGGGTGTCTTTGTAAAAACTGTTTTGATTGGCTATTATAACAGAGCATGCTGCATGCTTTTTGGTTTTGTAGCGCAGAGTACCTGGCTAACTGCAGGAAGCGGTTAGCTGCACAGCTAATGTAGCCATTGCAAGGCTAACGTGGCACCGATTTTAAAACACGCCAAAACGACCAGTTATACACTTACTTGTTCGGTGTTTGTGGCTGATGCGGCAGGGATGCTTGGTACGGACCCAGGCTTCAGTGACAGTTGATGTGCAAAACCTGCCCTGTACTGTCCCAAGTTGTGGAAACATTCATCAGTAAAATGCTTCCGACAAACATACACCGTCTTAGGTAGACTCGACGGCGTATTATTGGAGTAAATAAAATTAAGCCACTGCGTCTTCAGGGGCTCTCCCATCGGCAGTAAAAACAGACTCCTTTCTGTGTTGTCACATCCAGGTACAGCGCAATTTCCGTGTTTCGCTCGCTTAGGTGGTGCCATGTTGTTGTGTCCTCTATGGTCTACTCACTACAGCTGGGCGGGGCAATCCATACGGTGGGTGGGAATCCAGAGGGGGGGCGTGGGGATCATCTCCCTTGCTGACGTAGTAAAGGGAAGAGCTTATCAACGCGCCGTTTTGACGCGCCATTCTCAAATATTGGGCATAGTTTGGTTTACGCATTATGAAATTTCTAGCCACTGGGGTGACTTAAGAAGGTCAGAGGAGCTCATTTTAACGTTAAAAAACCTCAGAAAGTGAAAATTTCATGCCATGGGACCTTTAACAAAATTATAATATGCGTATTACCGACATGTAACAAAGAATCCTGCCAAGTTTCGTGAAATTCCTCCAAAAATTGTGAGAGGAGTTGATTTCAGAAATTGAGCGCCCTTCCCATGATGGATGGACGGAAATCGCCACGACGTAATCCCCCTTCGGGCCTTTCGGCCAGCGGGGGATTAAAACAAAAGTGTGGAATATTTGCGAAAACCAAATCTATGGTGAGAAAGAGTAAAATATAAGCGTTCAAAGTGACATGCGAAGGTACAATCGACAACAAAGTGTTTGCCACTGTGATGGATCTGTCTCTCTCTCTTACTCAAATACACACGCAACATGAGTGATGCTTGTGTCGCTGGTGGCTGGATTAATGACTAAAACTGAAGTCTTTTGAAGCGGACTGAAAACAGAGGAGAGGATTGAAGGGACAAAGACAGGGCTGTGACACACGGCAGGAGATATGGCGACAAAAAAAAAAAAGAAAAAAGGGGAGCGATACACTACACTTTTCGCACTGTTCCAGTCATGTGTAATATTTGTTCACCATAAAATAAAAAGAAAGATTTCCATTACCTTTTAATTTTTGACTTTTCTAAGAATGGGGAAGGCATGTCATAATATTGAATATATTAAATTACCTATACAGATCTAAAAAAAATTATATTAAAAAAACACCCATCTCTGAAATTATAATGCTACTTTACAAAAAATATACACGATTGCTTCACTTTTGTTATTTGTCACTATTAGTTTTACTGTCGTGACTGAATAATGCAACTGATATTACTGAATATTACGCTTAAAGATGAGTGAATAAGCGACAAAGGTACAAATTTCAGAGCTTACACAATAAATTAAACAGAGAGGAAAAGGGGAGCATGAATAACAACAGCACTACAGTGATGGCATACACACACACACACACACACACACACACTCTCGCATTTACCTTTTGGTGAGAGAGAGAGTTTGAGCTGCTGAGAGACTCGGCGTGTTTGTTTCTCTGCACCTATAGACAGTTGAAACAGAATCATCATTAACTAAAAGCACTTTGCACACAAATAAACAAAATCTACAATAACTCTCAGACTGGTAAACTCATCTCATCTCATCTCATTATCTGTAGCCGCTTTATCCTGTTCTACAGGGTCGCAGGCGAGCTGGAGCCTATCCCAGCTGACTACGGGCGAAAGGCGGGGTACACCCTGGACAAGTCGCCAGGTCATCACAAGGTTGACACATAGACACAGACAAACATTCACACTCACATTCACACCTACGGTCAATTTAGAGTCACCAGTTAACCTAACCTGCATGTCTTTGGACTGTGGGGGAAACCGGAGCACCCGGAGGAAACCCACGCGGACACGGGGAGAACATGCAAACTCCACACAGAAAGGCCCTCGCCGGCCACGGGGCTCGAAACCGGACCTTCTTGCTGTGAGGCGACAGCGCTAACCACTACACCACCGTGCCGCCCCAGACTGGTAAACTCTCAGAGTAAATCAACTTTTACTGTGATCATGCAAAAACACCTGCATGAAATCAATCAAACTTGTTCTTTCTTACCCTGTTAGTTCATGTCCCTGGACGGACATAACGCGAGTCCTGTGTATCAAAACCGAAACGCTGCTTTTTTGGTAATTCCTCATGAAAACCCAATGAATTCTGCCTGTCTCTAAACACTAACTTATTTTTGATTATGCATGCGAGGGTGGGGAAAAGTATCATGCTGTTTTTTTTTTTTTTTACCTCCTCCTGTCCCCCAAGTCAGTTATAATCAAGAAAAAATGCTGAATGTGTTTCCTTCGGACATACAGTGGGGCAAAAAAGTATTTAGTCAGGCACCAATTGTGCAAGTTCTCCCACTTAAAAAGATGAGAGAGGCCTGTAATTTTCATCATAGGTACACTTCAACTATGAGAGACAGAATGGGGGGAAAGAATCCAGGAAATCACATTGTAGGATTTTTAATGAATTAATTGGTAAATTCCTCGGTAAAATAAGTATTTGATCACCTACAAACAAGCAAGATTTCTGGCTCTCACAGACCTGTAACTTCTTCTTTAAGAGGCTCCTCTGTCCTCCACTCGTTACCTGTATTAATGGCACCTGTTTGAACTCGTTATCAGTATAAAAGACACCTGTCCACAACCTCAAACAGTCACACTCCAAATTCCACTATGGCCAAGACCAAAGAGCTGTCAAAGGACATCAGAAACAAAATTGTAGACCTGCACCAGGCTGGGAAGACTGAATCTGCAATAGGTAAGCAGCTTGGTGTGAAGAAATCAACTGTGGGAGCAATTATTAGGAAATGGAAGACATACAAGACCACTGATAATCTCCCTCAATCTTGGGCTCCACGCAAGATCTCACCCCGTGAGGTCAAAATGATCACAAGAACGGTGAGCAAAAATCCCAGAACCACACGGGGGGACCTAGTGAATGACCTGCAGAGAGCTGGGACCAAAGTAACAAAAGCTACCATCAGTAACACACTACACCGCCAGGGACTCAAATCCTGCAGTGCCAGACGTGTCCCCCTGCTTAAGCCAGTACATGTCCAGGCCCGTCTGAAGTTTGCTAGAGAGCATTTGGATGATCCAGAAGAGGATTGGGAGAATGTCATATGGTCAGATGAAACCAAAATAGAACTTTTTGGTAAAAACTCAACTTGTCGTGTTTGGAGGAGAAAGAATGCTGAGTTGCATCCAAAGAACACCATACCTACTGTGAAGCATGGGGGTGGAAACATCATGCTTTGGGGCTGTTTTTCTGCAAAGGGACCAGGACGACTGATCCGTGTAAAGGAAAGAATGAATGGGGCCATGTATCGTGAGATTTTGAGTGAAAACCTCCTTCCATCAGCAAGGGCATTGAAAATGAAACGTGGCTGGGTCTTTCAGCATGACAATGATCCCAAACACACCGCCCGGGCAATGAAGGAGTGGCTTCGTAAGAAGCATTTCAAGGTCCTGGAGTGGCCTAGCCAGTCTCCAGATCTCAACCCCATAGAAAATCTTTGGAGGGAGTTGAAAGTCCGTGTTGCCCAGCGACAGCCCCAAAACATCACTGCTCTAGAGGAGATCTGCATGGAGGAATGGGCCAAAATACCAGCAACAGTGTGTGAAAACCTTGTGAAGACTTACAGAAAACGTTTGACCTCTGTCATTGCCAACAAAAGGTATATAACAAAGTATTGAGATGAACTTTTGTTATTGACCAAATACTTATTTTCCACCATAATTTGCAAATAAATTCTTTAAAAATCAGACAATGTGATTTTCTGGATATTTTTTTTCTCATTTTGTCTCTCATAGTTGAGGGATACCTATGATGAAAATTACAGGCCTCTCTCATCTTTTTAAGTGGGAGAACTTGCACAATTGGTGACTGACTAAATACTTTTTTGCCCCACTGTATGTCCTGTTATGGCAGATGTATGATGATTTTTGTGCTTAAACACAAATTCAATCCACACTGACTTTAATCAGTTCTGATGTGCCTCTAATGATTATACTGGAACTGGCCTACAAAGTGTTCCTGTCGTTCGTGGAGAGCAATGAAAGGAGGACATTTTGTGCCACTCACTGCATGGTGTGTTCTGGTGAATGATGAGGTGAGAGAAAGACAGGATGGGCTGGAGACAGGTGGCGTCTGTGCACTTGTCTGCTTCAGCCTTCTCTTCAGTGTTCTCCTGGTCGGCCCACACCACGCCCCGCTCTCTCTGCACCAGGTGCTCCAGCTCCTCCTGCGCCGTGTCGTCTACGGAGATACCTGCAGCCTTCAGAGCCAGGCGCTGGCGGCGGTAAGCAGGAAGTAGGGCATGAACCAGTCTGAGAGAGAGAGAGAGAGAGAGAGAGAGAGAAAGAGAGAGAGAGAGAGAGAGGATATTCTGGATGAACTGAAAGCTTTTTTTTTTAAATTATTATAACCCTAGCAAAATGATCCCAGGATCTGAATAAAGACGAAGAAGTGGCAACTATTCAAAGAAAACACAGCTGTAAGGAACATCTTGATGCATAAGCAATACAGAATATTAACAGAGATTAGGGTGGGGCGGTACTGAAGAAAAAAAAAATAAATCGCATCTTGATACTTTAAAATATTTCTATAATAAATTATATTTATTATATGACACGAGCTACTTCTGGTAAAATCGTGCGCTCTGATTGGTTCTTTGGCGGGTAGAATTTTCCAGTTATACCCCTGGGCGATTATGGACTTTCTTTCCAAGGTGCCAGCTTTCAATGTTTAAAAAAAAAAACCCAACCCCAAACCAAAATGTAATCAAAAATGCCCGAAACACAAGACAAACCAGTCACGAAGTTATTCAAGAAATGAATAACGAAGAGCATTCAGAAGCCGCTAACAGAAATTCAGTTTTGAAACCGCTAGCTGTTTATTCTGCATGCGTGACTCAAGTACATTACAAACATGACGTGACTGAAAGCAGCGTCATGCCTTATTATAATGACCGTCTATTTTAATCTTAGAAACAAAAAAAAGCCGTATAATAATCTCCTTATTAACCTCGTTTGCTCGGTCTTTATGGGAAAATATCAGACCGAGGTCTTTTTGTTCGGCCGTACTGTCAAGACCTTGGTCTGATATTTTCACGTAAAGACTTCGTGCTCAGTTAATAAGTAGTTAGTGACAGGACATATCGGTTTGCTCACAAACTGCGAGCAAAACAGTAGTGCTGCATTTAAGTTAACAAATTCTATGGAACATTTCACGATTTTAAGGATTTCGCACAAAACATTAACATCAAACAATCTAACAGTTTTCAAAAAGTTATAAAATACTGACAATCTCCAAAAAAAAAAAGTGCATTTTGAGACAATATCAACATTATTTCATTATACTGAGGGGAAAAAAAGAAAAAGAAAAAAACTCTCGCACTTTGAAAAAAATCTTTGGTGGATGAGACGGTATCATGAACAACAATTACTGAAAAACACAATACTGTGCAATATCTTATATATCTACACACACACACACACATATACACACACACAGTGGGGCAAAAAAGTATTTAGTCAGTCACCAATTGTGCAAGTTCTCCCACTTAAAAAGATGAGAGAGGCCTGTAATTTTCATCATAGGTATCCCTCAACTATTAGAGACAGAATGGGGGGAAAGAATCCAGAAAATCACATTGTCTAATTTTTAAAGAATTTATTTGCAAATTATGGTGGAAAATAAGTATTTGGTCAATAACAAAAGTTCATCTCAATACTTTGTTATATACCCTTTGTTGGCAATGACAGAGGTCAAACGCTTTCTGTAAGTCTTCACAAGGTTTTCACACACTGTTGCTGGTATTTTGGCCCATTCCTCCATGCAGATCTCCTCTAGAGCAGTGATGTTTTGGGGCTGTCGCTGGGCAACACGGACTTTCAACTCCCTCCAAAGATTTTCTATGGGGTTGAGATCTGGAGACTGGCTAGGCCACTCCAGGACCTTGAAATGCTTCTTACGAAGCCACTCCTTCGTTGCCCGGGCGGTGTGTTTGGGATCATTGTCATGCTGAAAGACCCAGCCACGTTTCATCTTCAATGCCCTTGCTGATGGAAGGAGGTTTTCACTCAAAATCTCACGATACATGGCCCCATTCATTCTTTCCTTTACACGGATCAGTCGTCCTGGTCCCTTTGCAGAAAAACAGCCCCAAAGCATGATGTTTCCACCCCCATGCTTCACAGTAGGTATGGTGTTCTTTGGATGCAACTCAGCATTCTTTCTCCTCCAAACACGACAAGTTGAGTTTTTACCAAAAAGTTCTATTTTGGTTTCATCTGACCATATGACATTCACCCAATCCTCTTCTGGATCATCCAAATGCTCTCTAGCAAACTTCAGACAGGCCTGGACATGTACTGGCTTAAGCAGGGGGACACGTCTGGCACTGCAGGATTTGAGTCCCTGGCGGCGTAGTGTGTTACTGATGGTAGCCTTTGTTACTTTGGTCCCAGGTCTCTGCAGGTCGTTCACTAGGTCCCCCGTGTGGTTCTGGGATTTTTGCTCACCGTTCTTGTGATCATTTTGACCCCACGGGGTGAGATCTTGCGTGGAGCCCCAGATCGAGGGAGATTATCAGTGGTCTTGTATGTCTTCCATTTTCTAATAATTGCTCCCACAGTTGATTTCTTCACACCAAGCTGCTTACCTATTGCAGATTCAGTCTTCCCAGCCTGGTACAGGTCTACAATTTTGTTTCTGGTGTCCTTTGACAGCTCTTTGGTCTTGGCCATAGTGGAGTTTGGAGTGTGACTGTTTGAGGTTGTGGACAGGTGTCTTTTATACTGATAACGAGTTCAAACAGGTGCCATTAATACAGGTAATGAGTGGAGGACAGAGGAGACTCTTAAAGAAGAAGTTACAGGTCTGTGAGAGCCAGAAATCTTGCTTGTTTGTAGGTGACCAAATACTTATTTTACTGAGGAATTTACCAATTAATTCATTAAAAATCCTACAATGTGATTTCCTGGATTCTTTCCCCCATTCTGTCTCTCATAGTTGAAGTGTACCTATGATGAAAATTACAGGCCTCTCTCATCTTTTTAAGTGGGAGAACTTGCACAATTGGTGGCTGACTAAATACTTTTTTGCCCCACTGTGTATTCTCAAATCTAAGAACATGTGAATTTAAATGCATGACAGTACAATTTACACCAGTGTCTTTCATTCATAAAATAACATGCGAATGAAGATTTTTAATGACCCACTGGTGTGTATCTTGTTTACGTCTACTCTTCAGGGTCTGATACGTACTTGTGTGTGTGTTTGTTTTCCTGATCCTGCAAACTGATGAGATAGCGCATGTGCTCGATGTGCTGCTGTAGGTCAGCCACCTGCAGCTTCAGTCTGTGGCATTGCAGCTCCTTTTTAAGCTCCTGCGCGCACACACACACACACACATCAATGAAAACAGTATCAATATTAACAGACAGTTTCAGTTTGACGTTTGTGGAGCTGATATGGGCTGTATAGATCCGCAAAACAAATAAATTGGCACACGACTAATAGTGTTCTGGCTTTGAATGTTCACTGGAGATATTATTGATGTTCTTGTGTGAGCCTACGTACTGCTGTGACATCACAACATGACGTCAGTATTTTTTTTCTCTTTAAACTACTACCGTTGAGTCATACTGCGTTATCACCGTTTCTCCACTGATGTTTAATGCTTAATATTGAAATCACAGTTATTTATCACAGCAAAAAACAGTTTTGGCATCTTATCATTTTAAATAAAAAGAGGAAGTTATATTTCCCCTACGGTGTACACTATTCATCAGAACAGAGAGCTAAAACAAAAAAGACGAGAAGATAAATGTTATTCTATTCACATTCACTGGATATGAGCAGTCGCATGCTCCGATTGGCTACTCTACTACTAGGCTATCAGCTCATATACCGTGAGTAGAGAAAAACAAAATGGCAGAGCGCATCAAGTCTGATATACATCACTTTGTGATCAAGTATTTAAAAAAAAAAACAAACAAACAAAACAGAAATAGCTAAAAGAATATAGTCCCCCCCCCCCCCCCCCCCCCATATCGCCTGTTTCACACTCCAGCCCAGTCGGTGGCAGTAATGCACCTTCAAGTTGGTTTGCCAACCGCCAAAAAAAAACCCTAAAGAAGAAGAAGAAGAAGAAGAAAACCCAAAAAAAATACAAAAATAAGCAACAAAATACGGATTGAAAAGTATTTGATGGTAAGAACGCATCTTTTTTTATTTTTCAAGAATTATTATTATAGCATTTTTCACAAATCGCTGAACCAACCGAGGACGAAATAAAAACTCTACTCGAAAACAAACCCCCCAAAAATACAAAGCAACAAAATCAATAGTAAAAACATACCTTTTTGTATTTTTCAAGAATTATTATCATTTCATTTTCCACAAATTGCTACTGTCATTTCGCCAGTTTGTTTACATTCTAAGCGGAAATTATTTTGTCGGACATTTTGTGTAAAGTTTTTATTTATTGAATTTGCAAAAAAAAAAGCTCCATTTCTCAAAATCCAGTGAAAGTAGATAGAATAAAAGTGTTATTCTACTCAATCTCATTGTACATGGCTTATAGCCAACTCGGTATTACGCGCCTCGTCAGCCATCAGCTCATGTACGACTCGATTTCGTGGAATAACTCTTAAATGTCTAACGTAAGCCAATTACCCAACTTTCGCCAAGCCGTCAATATTGTACTCAGTTATGCTTAATTAACACATGATTAAAATGCAATTAACCGTACAGCATTACTGTAATTTCTCAGAGAATATACATCAGGAATAATCAATAAAATCCAGAAATAAATAAATAAATAAAAGAAAGAGCCTTCAAAGCACTCGTGGTAGGTGGATGGAAAAACAAACAGCAGTGTAAGTGAAGAGGGGGGAGTGCACTGATGTGGATGGCTCATCCAAGAACAAGGAGACAGCAGGAGGAGAGTTCTGGGCCTAGAAGGGATCAAACTGTACTAATCCCTCATCTATACTGAGAAACCAGTAGAAAGAAGCGTTGGGACAAAAACAATAGCGGCAGGTCTCGGCTCCACTGATTTGCTTCAGTGAGGCCTTTGTTTTTCACTTGCTCTCTGAGAATGTGCTTTCTGAGGAATCTGTTACTACCCTCTGACGCAGGGAGACGGAAACGCAAGCAGATCACAGAACACTGCACTGGGGGTGCATCGCTACGATGCTTTACTTCTAGGAAAAGACGAGAGTGAGAGCGTCAGATAGAGTGAGAAGGTATAGATTCAGGAAGCAGCTGAGAGAGAGAGAGGCGTAGGGGAGTATCGATCTCAGTTCTTCTATTTTTATCGAGTTATCTTTTAGTTTCTACTCAAGTGCTTCCGTGTGTACATCAGGTGTAGTCCTGTTTCAAACCCTAAACGTAAAACCCTCTTTGCTGATTTTACACAAGGAAGTAGATCCATTAACCACGGAGAAAAATACTCTCTCTCAACCAGATGTGTGTAAAAAAAAACCCAAAACAAACAGAAACATACTGCCATGATGAAATCTCATGCAACTTGTGATCCCTGGAACTGACCTCTGGGGTGTGTCCATCATGCCCAAGCAGCTTCATCTCGTTTTCGAGGCGGTGGAGCCAACCTTCGGTCTCCTGGAAGCGACTCCCGCTTTCCTCCAAACGCCTCTGGAGGTGCTGTCGATGAGACTGCATAGACGCCAGCTTACGCTCGTACTTACAGGTGGCCTAACACACACACACACACACATGAAATGTGAAATCCTCACAAAACGAATGCCGGTTTTCCAATCAAAATGTGTTCATGAGCTCAGTCCATCATTGGGCTCGAGCTCGTCTTTTGATAAAATATAAAAACGCAACATGACCTTGGATGACCTCATTTTTGTGCCCGGCAGCATGTGAAACTAGTACCTTCTCTGCTTTATCATCTGGGAAGAAGAGCAGGCCCTGCTGGTGCCACTCCTCCCTGTGAATGAGCCTCAGCCGGTTCTCCTTCAGCTGCTTCTCGATGTCCAACTGCTCCTTACGCAGCAGCAGCCGTGCAGCGAACGCGCTGCGCATAGACTCGGACATTCTACACACACACACACACACACTATTTACCAAAGCTACTCTGCGAAAGCCGAGCACTACAAAAGTACATTTGTATAATTTGTTATAATTATCACTTGGATGTTTAGGTCATCCTAAAGGATTATATAAACAACGCCAACATCCCGAACAATGCTAGTATTGTTGAGAATCCAAAAATTGCAGGGCAAAGCAATGTACACAAAGAAAAGAAATGTAAAACCTCTGTTGTCCTTGAAAATGGCGAGAGTACAATAGAGCTCGTTTATTTGAAGTCAACAGCTACTCCCACATGAAAAGGGTGTGGAAGCCTGTGTAAACCGGTAGCAGAGACAAACAGCATCTGCAGAAGGGCAGCCACATGGACGACGCCTGTCCTCGGGCACTGAGGCCATATCAGAGGAGAACTGGGCTTTACATGGATTTAAACCGGTGAACAAATCTGTAGCCTCAGCGTCTCGGAGAAGCACATTTACCTGGATGGACAAGTAGGTTCCACAACCGGAGGGGGGAAGCCTTCTCTTTACTGATTTTCTCATTAAAAAAAAAAAGTTTGGTTGACATATTTAAACTAAAAACATGCCTCATGGTGCTGTGACGCACCTCAACACCGTATCTACAGTGTCAGCTCATCATTCCCACCACCTGCTGCTACGACACACATCGGATCTGGTTGGCAAGATCACTTATATCGATCAGAAGCTACAACCCCGATTCCAAAAAAGTTGGGACAAAGTACAAATTGTAAATAAAAACGGAATGCAATAATTTACAAATCTCAAAAACTGATATTGTATTCACAATAGAACATAGACAACATATCAAAATGTCGAAAGTGAGACATTTTGAAATTTCATGCCAAATATTGGCTCATTTGAAATTTCATGACAGCAACACATCTCAAAAAAGTTGGGACAGGGGCAATAAGAGGCTGGAAAAGTTAAAGGTACAAAAAAGGAACAGCTGGAGGACCAAATTGCAACTCATTAGGTCAGTTGGCAATAGGTCATTAACATGACTGGGTATAAAAAGAGCATCTTGGAGTGGCAGCGGCTCTCAGAAGTAAAGATGGGAAGAGGATCACCAATCCCCCTAATTCTGCGCCGACAAATAGTGGAGCAATATCAGAAAGGAGTTCGACAGTGTAAATTTGCAAAGAGTTTGAACATATCATCATCTACAGTGCATAATATCATCAAAAGATTCAGAGAATCTGGAAGAATCTCTGTGCGTAAGGGTCAAGGCCGGAAAACCATACTGGGTGCCCGTGATCTTCGGGCCCTTAGACGGCACTGCATCACATACAGGCATGCTTCTGTATTGGAAATCACAAAATGGGCTCAGGAATATTTCCAGAGAACATTATCTGTGAACACAATTCACCGTGCCATCCGCCGTTGCCAGCTAAAACTCTATAGTTCAAAGAAGAAGCCGTATCTAAACATGATCCAGAAGCGCAGACGTCTTCTCTGGGCCAAGGCTCATTTAAAATGGACTGTGGCAAAGTGGAAAACTGTTCTGTGGTCAGACGAATCAAAATTTGAAGTTCTTTATGGAAATCAGGGACGCCGTGTCATTCGGACTAAAGAGGAGAAGGACGACCCAAGTTGTTATCAGCGCTCAGTTCAGAAGCCTGCATCTCTGATGGTATGGGGTTGCATTAGTGCGTGTGGCATGGGCAGCTTACACATCTGGAAAGACACCATCAATGCTGAAAGGTATATCCAGGTTCTAGAGCAACATATGCTCCCATCCAGACGACGTCTCTTTCAGGGAAGACCTTGCATTTTCCAACATGACAATGCAAACCACATACTGCATCAATTACAGCATCATGGCTGCGTAGAAGAAGGGTCCGGGTACTGAACTGGCCAGCCTGCAGTCCAGATCTTTCACCCATAGAAAACATTTGGCGCATCATAAAATGGAAGATACGACAAAAAAGACCTAAGACAGTTGAGCAACTAGAATCCTACATTAGACAAGAATGGGTTAACATTCCTATCCCTAAACTTGAGCAACTTGTCTCCTCAGTCCCCAGACGTTTACAGACTGTTGTAAAGAGAAAAGGGGATGTCTCACAGTGGTAAACATGGCCTTGTCCCAACTTTTTTGAGATGTGTTGTTGTCATGAAATTTAAAATCACCTAATTTTTCCTCTTTAAATGATACATTTTCTCAGTTTAAACATTTGATATGTCATCTATGTTCTATTCTGAATAAAATATGGAATTTTGAAACTTCCACATCATTGCATTCCGTTTTTATTTACAATTTGTACTTTGTCCCAACTTTTTTGGAATCGGGGTTGTACTTAAATAATATTGGCTGGCTGTTTTTCACGGTATATCAGATACATTCCATTCCATTGAATGGAATGTATATGATTTACACTACCGTTCAAAAGTTTGGGGTCACCCAGACAATTTTGTATTTTCCATGAAAAGTCACACTTTTATTTACCACCATAAGTTGTAAAATGAATAGAAAATATAGTCATGACATATCTGAGCTCCGTATCAATGCGCTGCTGAAGCGCGCAGAAGGTGTTAGTACGCCTGTCATTATATTGCGGACTTTCCATAGCATAGAAAATCGCTACGTTTCAATTTGTGTAACTGAACTTGTTTCATATCACTGGTCATATAAACCTATGTAAACAGGAAAAACGCGGAAGAGTTTGGTCGCATCTAACTACAGCCCCAAAAAATACCATTGGCCATGCTGAGCCTAGCTACATTGCTAACAGGAGTGACAGCGCGTCTGACTGACTGGGAGGTCGCGCAAAGCTCGGAGAGGTACGGAGCAGCTCGTCTCAATTCAGATAAGAGCATATTTCATTATGGAAGTACGGTGGACTGTTCCTTTAAGTGCACTAATTTAGTTACAGCCCCTCTAAAGCTAGAAGGACCATGAACCCTTTATAAACACAGCAAACATAAACACCACCTGAATGTCACGTGCAGATGGATTTTATGTTGCCAAGCAAGGACGAGCACACAGAGCGTGTTGTGTTCTGTTGCACATCGTTTGGCCTATTGATTGGGGGCTTTGTGCGCTCAGGGTCAGATGTTTGAAAGGAGTCTTTAATAACAGGAATGCGACGAGGAAAAACAGCTAGAAGCGTTCGGTCAAAATATTTGGCATCGTTGTGCATTCAGCTGAACGTGCTTCGGTTTGTTGTTTCCGGTGATCGGAGACGTTTTGCAGAAATTTTTAATCCGAGTTCTGAGCTACAGTTGGAACCCCGAGTTCATTCACGAGGTTCAGTTAACGCTCGAGTGCCCTCGTTCTATCCGCAAAACGTACACACAACCCACACAGGAAGGTACTGGTGCGTAGGTGGGAGTTGAGAGTGTGAGGAATAAGTGCTTTAAATGCAATAGAGCAGAGAGAGAAAGAGCAAGAGAGGTCATCGGCAGTGTGACGTAGGTGCAGTGGTGCCACCGGCGGCCTTCTGCGTTTGGAGCGTTTTTAATGCAGGCAGGAGTGTGCTGCTATTCCTCCCTGCTGAACCCCTCCCTTTCCTGCCTCCCAGTTTTGAATTCTAATGCTGGTGAATGAAAATGCGTAGGAGTAAGACTCATTCATTCCTCCCTCGCCGCCTACTCTCACCCCTCCCTCGCCCGCTTTTCCCCTCCTCTCTTTCTATCTCGGTCACGAATGGCGCTGCAGCACTTGCTGATGAGCGCCTCACGATGAAGCCGGACAGGGAGATGTAATTGGCGAGGGACGAGCAGGGCGCGTCACCACATTATGATAAATTCCCATCTCTGAATCAGTAGCTGGAGGGAAATAATTAAACATAAAGAAAACGTGGTCTTCTGGTCCCACCGGGGCTGATGAAAAATGTAGAGAAACGGAGACCTCCACCTGCAATGACCTCAAGTCTTGTTCTGTGTAGTCTTACTCATCGATTATTGATGCGCATTAAAACTTTTAAAGGACACCACTGAAGAGGAGTTACACGTTACACATGGCATAAAATAAACAACGACTAACCAAACAAAAACACTGGGCTTAAGGCACACGCTGCTGAGTGCAAACTATACTTGGTATGTGTGCATGTACACGCAGGCAGACGGCTTACTTCTCAAATTCAGCTCTTTTCCGGCTGGAGACTGGATTAAGGGCGGGGGCGTCCATCTTCCGCTCCTCGTACTCTTTCAGTTTCTGTTTCAGCAGCATAATCTGCAAACGCACATACACACACTTAGCCTAGTCTCAACTAACGTGCATTTCGTTCTAATGATCTTACCCATCTCACCTGTCAAGAGAAACCAACCATATTTTTACACACACACACACACACACACACACACACACACACACACACACACACACACACACACACACACACTTGTCTCACGATCCTTGTGAGGACCTTCCATTGACAGTAATTATTATTGCAGTTAATTAATGCTGTGCCTGCACTTAACCCTAGGCTTAACTTCAGTAATGAAAAGGAAACGTTTTGGCTCCTTTATTATTATTTTTTTAAAAAGAAATAAATAAACAAACAAATAAATTGAATTAAAAACAACAACAAGAAAAAACAACCCCCCCAAGATAAAACAGAAATAATTCTATTTGGAAAAAAAGATGAAAGACTCAGGATTACCACTATTCTTGACACAAAAGGGATTAAAACTAAAGAAATGGTTAAAAATCTTGGTGTTTTCATTGACAGCGAGCTAAACTTTGACAGTCACATGAAAGCAATCACTAAAACGGCATTTTATCACCTAAAAAACATTTCCAAACTAAGAGGACTTATGTCAAAACATGATCTGGAAAAACTAATACATGCCTTCATCTCTAGTAGGGTTGATTACTGCAATGGCCTTTTCACAGGCCTGCCAAAAAAGACCATCAAACGACTTCAGCTGGTTCAAAATGCAGCGGCGAGGGTTCTCACACGAACAAAAAGAACAGAGCACATTACCCCAATTCTAAGGTCCCTTCACTGGCTTCCAGTAAGCTACAGAATTGACTTTAAAGCATTGCTGCTGGTGTACAAATCTCTAAATGGTACAGGGCCCAGTTACCTCTCTGATATGTTGCAGCGGCCTAACCCAATCAGATCTACCAGATCGCAACAGAAAAATTTACTATTAAAACCAGTTGTTAAAACAAAGTGTGGTGAAGCAGCTTTTAGCTACTATGCAGTACAGCTATGGAACCAACTGCCAGAGGACATTAAAAATGCTCCTGCCGTTGGCAGCTTCAAATCTAGGTTAAAGACCAAGCTGTTCTCAGATGCTTTCTGTTAAATAATTAATATTTTTACATTTTTTATAATCTTTATTTTCTCTGCATGTTTTAAATTTATTTTAACTTTATTCTATTTTATTCTGCTAGTTTTTTTTTCCCCTTTCTCTTTCTTTTTCTCCTTTTTCTTTTTGGCATTTTAATATTTTATTTCTACTATTGTTTAATTCTTATTTTCTTTTAATTCTTTTAATTCTTTTAATTAATTATTTTAGAATAAAGATAAAATTATTTTATGTAATTTTATTTCTCTATTGTTTACTGTTTTTGTTTTTACTTCTGTAAAGCACATTGAACTGCCATTGTGTATGAAATGTGCTATATAAATAAACTTGCCTTGCCCCAAAAAATATATAAATAAAACAAACAAACAAGCAAACAAACAAACAAAAAAAACCACAACAACAACAAAAAAAACCAGACAAACACAATTTCCTTGTAGGGACCATCTGAATGTCCCCACAAGGTCAAAATTGTCCGATTTTCCGATCCTTGTGGGAACATTTGGTCCTCAGTAGTATATAAAAACATACACATGTGCGCACACACACACTACAGGCAATGGCAGCCATGATCTGCACGTTTGCATTTAAAGTGCCATTCCACCATTGGATGTATTCTTTGTAGTGCTGTCAAGCGATTAAAATATTTAATCGCGATTAATGTCGCGACTGTCATAGTTAACCCGCGATTAATCGCAATTTAATCACACATTTTGGTCACATGAAAAACCATTGTAATTCTCTTATCAGCATAAAAACGTGAATGGGCTTGCTTTGTATTGCAAAGCATAACACGTCTTGATACAGCTACTGCAAAGTGAAACCTAAGCCGAACACCGGGGCTGGCAAAAGAACCATGAGTGATGTGATCTACTGTTTGAGTTAGTCTACAACTCAGAGAGACAGGTTACACAGTGACGGTAGGCTTGACATGCTTGATTATAATATAAAGTACACTATTATATTAACTTTAAGTTGTTCGTTGATAAATATTGCATTGAATCTGATCTTTACTGTTTCAGCTCACTTAACACATTTTGTACTTTTACACTTTCTGCCTGTTGATGCGTCGCGCTGTCCAATCAGAGGCGGCCAAATTTGCATATTACAGGAAGGATTTCTGGGATAGCATTGAGTTTACAGATCAGAGGGATCTGGCTTCTTTAGACGCCGTCTTCTTAAAACTGAATAAATATTTTAAAAAGTCTTTTGAACGGCTCTTTTCAAAGAACGGATCACAAAGATGCGGATCCCATCAAAGAGCCATAAATCCCATCTCTACTAGCGCGCCCTGCCCACGCTGGTTCTTTTTTTTGGGGGGAAAGGAGGGCAGAGGACTCTGGCTGTGCGGGGCATGGCATTACAGTCTAGCTGCTATTGGTTTTCTAAGCGAAGTCTCTGTTCCAAGTTCCTGGCAGTTTCAAAAGCTTATGAAAAACCTACATCATGTCACAGAGCGTTAATCTCGCGATAAAAAAATTATCGCCGTTAAAATTCAGTCAAGTTAACGCGTTAATAACGCGACATTTTTGACAGCACTAATTCTTTGGCATAAAATACAATATATTTTATGACAACATGACTAGACAGAGAAATCTTTTAGCTTCAAAATGATATATCAAACATAATTTTTTGACAACGACAAGTATATTAATTTTGCGACCAAAGTCACCTACCCTTTTAATTTCCGCGCGGTAGTGAAACGTGATGTCATCGGCAGGTTCCCCTTCTTGTGTACCACGTGTCGGTCTATTTTTAGACCAGGAAACCCCCAAAGTGAGAGAGTCATTTCTCCTCGTATATGGGGGCCAAAAAAATTGCGAACAATTTTGAGTTAATCTTTCAGTTAGCTAGATTTATTGGTATTAGCTAGATTTACTGGTATTATTTTTATCGCGTTCTATCCGCCATTGCTGATAATGTGTGCCACGTCACACGTCACGTGGTACACAAGAAGGGGAACCTGCCGATGACATCGCGCACGGAAATTAAAAGGGTAGGTGACTTTGGTCGCAAAATTAATATACTTGTCGTTGTCAAAAAATTGTGTTTGATATATCATTTTGAAGCTAAAAGATTTCTCTATCTAGTGATACCATTTATATATATTGTCAAAATATATTGTATTTTATGCCAAAGAATACATTCAATGGTGGAATGGCACTTTAAGGTTCTTTGTACAGGACACAATAGAAATTAATTATGAAATGTAAACATGACCAAAAAAAAAAAAAAAATTTTAATTAATCCTTACCTCAGCCTTCTGTTTCTCACATATGACTGCATACTGTCCAACATGACTGTCCACACTCACGACATTACTTTTCAGCTGCGAGAGAGATGAAAGAAGTACTAGGTTATTACACAGATAGTGGAATAATGGCACTTTATTATATGGCACGAGCTACACTACCGTTCAAAAGTTTGGGGTCACCCAGACAATTTTGTGTTTTCCATGAAAAGTCACACTTTTATTTCCCACCATAAGTTGTAAAATGAATAGAAAATATAGTCAAGACATTTTTCTGGCCATTTTGAGCATTTAATCGACCCCACAAATGTGATGCTCCAGAAACTCAATCTGCTCAAAGGAAGGTCAGTTTTATAGCTTCTCTAAAGAGCTCAACTGTTTTCAGCTGTGCTAACATGATTGTACAAGGGTTTTCTAATCATCCATTAGCCTTCTGAGGCAATGAGCAAACACATTGTACCATTAGAACACTGGAGTGAGAGTTGCTGGAAATGGGCCTCTATACACCTATGGAGATATTGCACCAAAAACCAGACATTTGCAGCTAGAATAGTCATTTAGCACATTAGCAATGTATAGAGTGGATTTCTGATTAGTTTAAAGTGATCTTCATTGAAAAGAACAGTGCTTTTCTTTCAAAAATAAGGACATTTCAAAGTGACCCCAAACTTTTGAACGGTAGTGTACTTCTGGTAAAATCGTGCGCTCTGATTGGCTCCTTGGTGGGCAGTATTTTCCAGTAATGCCCGTGGGCGATTACGGACTTTCTTTCCAAGGCGCTGGCTTTCAATGTTGCAAAAAACAAACAAAAACGACAAAAAAAAAAATCAAAACGGAACCGAAAACGGCCGAAACACAAAAAACAAACAAACAAACAAGATTCATGGAGTTATTCAAGAAACGAGCAATGAAGAGCATTCAGAAACCACTAACAGAAATTCAGTTTTGAAACCGCTAGTCGTTTATTCTGCGTGCGTGACTCAACTACGTTACAAATATGACGTGACTGAAAGCAGTATCGCGTTTCATTATAATGACCGTCTATTTTAATCTTAGAAATAAAAAAAAGACATATAATAAACTCCTTATTAACCTCGGTCTTTATTGGAGGTCCGATATTTCCCGTAAAGACCTCGCGCTCAGTTAATAAGTAGTTAGTAAACACTTGTAGATCTCCTTGTTCACGCAATTATCCAATCAGCTCATTATGTAGCAGCAGTAGTGCAATGCATAAAACCGATCATGCAGGTCAAGCGCTTAAGGCTACGTTCACACTGCAAGCTGAAGTGACTCAAATCCGATCTTTTCGCCCATATGTGACCTGTATCCGATCTTTTATTGACAATATGAACGACACAGATCCGATTTTTTTCAAATCCGACCCAGGCCGTTTGGATATGTGGTCCTAATTCCGATTCCTATCCGCTCTTTTCATATGCGACTTCAGTCTGAACCGCCAGGTCGCATTCATCCGACTTGCACGTCATCAACAAGCCACAAACGTCACTATTCTGCGCTGAAGTAGGCGGCGGGTCTCTCAAAAAAAGTTACAACAACATGGCGCATAATCACGGGCGCAGATAGAGGGTGGGACTCGTCCCACCCAGATTTAAATTCACCTCGCTCGGTCCCCCCCACTTATAGGGAGGAAAAAACGTCTATGCTGTCTTTCTTTGCATAAGGCAAACCTCACGGAAAAATCAAAAGACTAATTACCATTCGGTTTATTGAGGTGCACGGCAGTGTATACATAGTTGCAACAATTCACATAAAACAAAACAAAGACTGATATTCGGTTGGTTGAGCTGCACAGACTGCACAGGTTGCGAGCTTGAGCTTGGTTGCTATGGTAACCCACAACAAGTTTGACAGGCATATCGGGGTTGGGGTTGGTTTGCTGGCAGCTTTGTCCCCCCCAGTTCAAAAAACGTATCTGCGCCCCTGCGCATGACATCAATGCGAGGGATGCTTCGGGCTGTGAAGGTTCTGAATCTTCTCAATGGAAGGACGCAGAGGTTAGGGAGCTGATTTCCATTTGGGGGGATACAGCTATTCAAGCTAGATTGGATGGGTCATATCGCAACCGGGTGGTTTTACTTCCGTAAACACTGGCCATGCTCACTGCGTGTGACGTCATCGTATCCTGCAATGCGCATGCGGAACACTTTTAGGTCGCTTTTCGTTCATACTGAGGATCACATACAAGTCGCATATATTTGTTAATGTGAACGACCTCACAAAAAAATCGGATTTCACAAAAAAATTGGAATTGAGCATTAAGCCTTGCAGTGTGAACGTAGCGTAAGTTAACGTTCAAACATCAGAATGGAGAAAAGGGGAACGTGAGCTCAGTGACTTTTCCTGTAGCATATACCCTGTCCACACTAGGGATTTTGTACCAATATGAAACTACTTTCGTACCGCAACACCTGTCCACACTAGCAACTATACCGGTACAGTATTGGTACTGTAGCGCTTCGCTAGTCTGGCTAACACGACTTCAAAGCTCTGCGAGCATTTGGTCTGGCAAAGATATTAAGCCCAACCGTTTCCCAAAGGCGTGGTTGACCCGCCTCCCTGAAATGCCTCAGTTTGCTACTGGTCGAAGCCAGAAAAGGCTGTGACGAAGCTTAAACCAATCACATCACTCTTTCCTCTGACGTATGTGACGCGACGGAAACTGCTTGAGTAACAGGAAGAAGATAAATACCTCCAGGGCTGCTCTTTGCTCCGTTTTCAATGAGAACTTCCCGTTGAATGCTTTCAATACAGCATCTACCGCTGTGTCAAAGGCTTGCCGCTGCTCCACGTTCGTAATGTTTCTAGTGAATGAAGCGCTTCCGGCATAGATTCTGTAAACAATCTATGGCTTCCGGTCGCAGTTCTACTACGTCAGTGCCTTGAACACGCCTCTACCCAGGGCCATTGGAGATGCTCAAAGTTGATTGGCTCCCGATTTTTCGGGAGCTTGGAAGAGCTGTAGATAGCTTGCCTTGCCAGACTAAGCTTGCAACAGGCCCTCGTGTTGCGTCACACTTAGGATGGGTGGGCCCAGGCTAGCGCGTCGCTGTAGTGTGGACAGATGAAGCGGCTCTGTATCGATACAAATATAACGCGCACGCGAAAACGAAACGACCGTGGAGCTACATGGAGCAAAGAAAGGGGGGAGAAAGGGAGAGGGGGAAAGAGGGAGGAAGAAAGGAGGAAGAGGGGAAAAGAGAGAGAAAGGGAGGGGAAGAGAAGGAAAGAGGGCGAAAGGGAGATTCGTTTCCTTTGTTTCTTTCTCAACTGCCTTGCGCGTTTTATACGATTCGACTGAATAAATGACCACCAGAAATACAGACTGTACACTGACAACAAAAAGCACACACACGTTGTTTCATCCGCCATATTCTCGGAAGGAAGTTACTTGGTAACCACGGAAACATTTCGCGCACGCGCATTTCAACTACCGTGAAAGAAAACCGCAAACATTTCTCGCTAGTGTGGACAGATGCACTAAACTGTACCGGTATACTTTGTATCGATACAGTTATACCACTTTCGTACCGGTATAAGTGTGAACACAGCAATAGTTGTGGTGGTCATTTGGACTGGTTTGAGTATTTCAGAAACTGCTGTTTTCCTGGGATTTTCAATCATCTCGAAAGTTTACACAGAATAGTACGAAAACATCCAGTGAGAGGTGTTTCTGCAGAAGGAAACATCTTGGTGAGAGATGTCAGAACAGAAGAGAATACCCAGACTGCTTTGAGCTGACAGGAATGGTGATGATACACGGGGCAACTTTTTGGGCAATGTTGCCGGGCAATGTTGCTGGGCAATTGCGTTTTGACTCTTTTCTATTGAGATTGGGCAACATTGTTTCTTTCTGAATGGTTTTGATAATCTCTGGCAACTTTTTGAGATAAGCCAATCAGAACGCGAGTATCGAGTCATGTGACCTCCGGTGAGGTTCGGATCAGAAATTTCAAACAAATATGGCGGCCGCTCAGTGTCAGTAGAGTGAAGAGATGGAGAGACTCCTCATCTGTTTTTACGTCGGTAAGTTGTTATTTTAATATTCTATATGGAGGAATTTACCTCACCAAAGCTCTAAAAAACGACAGACAGCTTGATTAAATGGTCACAGCGAAAATTAAGACATCGATTTTTTTTTAGCTAACTGTAAACTGCCGTTGCTAACTGTTGTTGCCCATTGTTAGTTGCCCTGAAAAGTTGCCCTGTGTCTCACCTAGTTGCCCGATGCCAGCAACATTGCTCGGAAACATTGCCCAAAAAGTTGCCCCGTGTATCATCACCAGAAGGCTGCAGTAACACAAAGAAGCACTCTTTACAGCCGTGGTGAGCAGAAAAACATCTCAAAACGCCCTACAGCAGGGGCAGAGCAGTGCACTGGTTTCCACGCCTGCCAGCCAAGGCTACAGTGGGCACTGAAAAGGACCAGGTAATGCTTTCTTATCTAGTTTCAGTGAACCTATGTTCACTGTATCCTCAGATTCCTGTTTTTTTTCCCTCTCTTCTGACAGGATAGGAGCCTGCTGCGACCTGTTGTCGTTGAAGCGCATTTGACGGACAGTTTCATCATAGCTGTACTGGTAATGTTCATCCTTTCCCTCAACGACTCTTCAGAACAGTATTTTATGATGTAGGAATTTATGTATGAAATATGTGAGTTTGAAATGTCTTAAACTTCCCTTTAAACTGTCACCAGATTTCCTCACACTTGTACCCACATCCCTTTCCCATTTGATATCCTGTCGTTCCTGAGAAATCTATAGAAATTGACTAGTAATAATAAATGAATAAAAATTAAGTGGTTCGGAAAGATGATCATCTTTCATATGTAAATTGCTTCACTTTCCAGACATTCATCCATCCATTATCCAGAACCATTTATCCTATCCTAGGTCATCGCAGGGCTGATACATAGACACACACAACCATTCACACCTACGGTCAATTTAGAGTCACCAGTTAACCTAACCTGCATGTCTTTGGACTGTGGGGGAAACCGGAGCACCCGGAGAAAACCCACGCGGACACGGGGAGAACATGCAAACTCCACATAGAAAGGCCCTCATCAGCCACTGGGCTTGAACCCAGGACCTTCTTGCTGTGAGGCGACAGCGCTAACCACTACACCACCGTGCCGCCTACTTTCCAGACATTTATTCCCATTTTCATCTTATATATAAAAGAGTTGAACGTTTCTTCTCTTCATTTCCCCACTCACAACTTTAGTTCCTAGTGTTTGAGATGCAAACGTGGAAGACAAACTTAACCTTTTTCTTCCCTTTAAAAAAAAAAAAAAAAAATTGTCCCATATATGGCCTCTCATTAATATAGCCAACAAAGTTACTACGAAACCAAGCACATAATGCGAAGTATTACCAACTTTCAAACTTTTTATAAAGCTTCTAAAGTTAAGTATCTGAAACAAATCAAATAATACACTGATCAGTATTAAAGTTGGTAATACTTCGCATTATGTGCTTGGTTTTGTAGTAACTTTGTTGGCTATATTAACGAGAGGCCATATATGGGACAAGTTAAAAAAAAAAGAAAAAAAAAGGTTAAGTTTGTCTTCCATGTTTGCATCTCAAACACTAGGAACTAAAGTTGTGAGTGGGGAAATGAAGAAACGTTCAACTCGGATTGGTCTGAAGAATCAATCGAGCCATTCGCTTTGTATTTACTGCCCTGTCGATTCAAACCTAATTTGCCAAGAGCTGAGAAAATTTCAATTGTAATTTCATGGTGGCGTCTCGTTGTTTGCTGCTGTTACGAAAAATTGTTGCTCTGTGCTGGTAAAGCCTCGGTCACAACCGGCCGTACGTGCTCCTACGGCCGGTCTACGTGCAAAAAACGCAAGAAACTCACGGAGGGCGCGCGTGTGACGTGCTGATTTTCGAGCCGTAGACCGGCCGCAGAGGTTCTTTGTCATGTCAAACAAACTCTACGGGTGCTTACGTTTTTTTCAGGTTGCAAGACAAACCTACGGCCAACGTGCGTCTTTCTCCACGAACAAAAACAAAAAACAAAACAAAACCGCAGCGATTTGGGAAACGCAAAAAATTGTACGTCTGGTTGTGACCTAGGCTTTTACGATGAACGACGAACATCATCAATCACTGGCAGCTTACGTTTTAACTACGTGTAATCAATTCTTTGTTTGCAGTCAGGTGACTTTTTGCTTCTTGGTTCACTTCTGGTTTCCAAATGACGGCCAACGATCAAAGATGGCGTCCAGGCCAAGTACGTGTCCGTCGTTATTGTGTGGAAAACATCCTACATCCGACTGTGTTGACGGACTAGAACCAAAAGCAAAGTCGAGATATCAAGAAAAAACATATTTATGCGATGGACAGCTTAAAAAATATGGACTTTTCAAGCCATTAACAACTTTCTACTGCAAACGGACAGTTTCCGGACATTTCCAATTATCTAGGAGTCCAAACACTGTTTTACACGAAGAATCAAATGAAAGCTTTGAAAAGTCTTGAAGCCTGTAACGTTTTCATTTGTGATTGGGTTCATGACGTTGGAATAAGATTTCTAAAGGACAACAATGGTCTTATTTTTGCGACGATGAGTAACGTAAGCCGAAGTGCAGCATGTGAGTCGAGTCAAGTCGGAGCTGCCGACCTACAAACTAGTTTCATCAACGGTTTGTTTAATGACATCCGAAATGTAAGAAAATTCATTTAACGTTAGAGGTTTTGATTTTCGATCCATAAAGTTGATGCATGTACCTTTAATAAAATGATCGCTGCAAACACCTGCATGTGGCCTCTCGATTCCTTTTGAACACACTGAGATATTTTTCCTTCTTTCACCCTTGTGCACGACTTCTTTTGGCATCCTGTAATACCTTTTGTCTTTTTCCCGATTTGATTATCCAAATACAGAGCAACAATCTGGCGTATAGATAGTTTTCACATGATGTCACAGAGTCGGGGATTCCCTAGTGGCGGCCATCTTGCGGGTCAAGCTTACCGTACGGGTCACTGAGCACACATTGTAACGCGCGAGTACAAAGTCTTCAAAAGAACCCAAGCAGGCTATTTAAAGCTAGCAATGGTGCACACCTGTTGTATTCACGGCTGTCGTAATAGGTCAGATGATGACGTCAAGCGGAGCTTTTATGGAATTCCCACTGTACGGGAGCACGAAGGCAAGCAAACAAAGAAACTCAGCATACGAAGGAGAAATCTATGGCTTGCGAGAATCAACCGCAAGGATTATCAGCCTTCCAAACACAGCAAAGTCTGCTCTGATCATTTTATAAGTGGTAAGTTGTTTAAATAAACAATCGTGTTTAAGTTTGTTTTTGGAAACCAAAACATCGTGTGAACAATCTCTGGAGAATGCCTAACTGGAACCGCTGAGTATACGTTTACATTGTAATGTACACTTAATATCGCTCGTTTGTCACGTTTCTATTTGACACTTGTCACTTCACTCACGCAAGGGTCATTTTTGAAAAACATTTTAGGTCTATTCTGTGTGCAGGGATGCAAACAGCGTGCCTTTTGGCGGATGCCGCCTTTTTCACGGCTGAATCGCGCAGATCCGATTTTTTTTTAAGGGGGGGGGGGGGGGGGGGGGGCGTTGGAGTGTCTGATTATAATTTCAAAGTAAATTCTGTATTAAAATTACTAAATAAGCAACGTAGCCGGTAATAGTGATGGTCCGTTTTGTTAGCCCCACAAGATGGCGGCTGGACGGCGTTCCCCGGAATGCCGTGACGTCAGTGAAAACTATCTATTTGGCGGCGAAACACAAGAAACTACTGCGATGCTACTGTAAACAAATCCCATGCCTGCCCGTCAGCGGGAAATCTGAATATGTAATGAGGTGGATCGCTACCCGGAGTGACGTCTATTGCAAAGAAAGAATGAATAATACATTACAGAACATGTTTATTAGCACAAACATTTGTGGCGGAGTTTTATAAGCATGTATGTGTGTGACATGAGCTTACTGTTGACTTGATCTCCTTGGCCCGGTTGGCATACTTGAGTGTGTTGTGCGTGTCCTCGTACGACAGCGATGACGGGCTAACGTTTGCGATCATCACTGTTCTGCAGTTCCCGCCCAAAGAGTCCTTTAGCAACCGCGTCAACTTGCTGTCTCTGTAAGGGATGTGAGTCTTCTTACTCTAAACCAGGAGGAAAAGAAACATCAAGTAAGCAATCAATTAATCCACAAGCAATGTTAAATGTACGGTACAAGATATGGCTCAACAGACGCGACTGGGAGGGAAGCACGATTTTCTTTAAACCAAGTCTCAGAGGCTTGACGCACTCATTAGAAGTCTAGTGCTGAACACACCCACAGTGGAAGCGTATTGATCTGAGCTGGCTACTGCTGTATTGTAATACACACTTTGAAAGGAGGTACGGGTCTTTTTTTTTTTTTTCTCCCCCCTGTGCATCTACGCAGAAGTGAGTCACATTTCACAGCAGCTGACCCAAGGCAATCTCAGGTTCTGAAATGCCAAGCGAAATCCCACAGCTCAGTTAAAACCTCAACAAGCATGAAGTTTTATGACCAAATTATTACACAGTTGGGTGTGTGTTAAGGAAGCTGTCGGCCCTGTGCACATATGGCAGCAGCTCCAGGTGGAAGGACTGGGTGATTCCAGTCCACAAGGAACTGATTCGGTACAACGACATGCTGCATCTGGGACTGGTGTGTGTGTGTGTGTGTGTGTGTGTGTGTGTGTGTGCGCACACATCAATGGGTGTGCAATGAGTGTAGAGAAGGAGAGAGGCCCGAGAGAGATTACGGTTTACATTTCTTTACAGTAGATTTCATTTTTACTGCGGTTCGGAAAACACCAGGCTGTAATTAAAAGAAACCGATTAAGTCCACGTTTTTGTGGTTTTCTTTCTAAAGCGTGTAATACAAAATCCCATGAATAGTGCAAAGCTAAATTAACACGCCCCAGTGGTTATCTACAGCAGACGTTCTCAAACTTTACGCAGCCTTTAGCTGGACAACAATTTCCATGGGCCGCCTCAGTACAGATTTTTTTCATGAACAGTATTTAAAGTGCCATTCCACCATTGGATGGATTCTTTGGCATAAAATACAATATATTTTGACAACATATATAAACGGTATAACTAGATAGAGAAATCTTTTAGCTTCAAAATGATATCTCATCTCATCTCATTATCTCTAGCCGCTTTATCCTGTTCTACAGGGTCGCAGGCAAGCTGGAGCCTATCCCAGCTGACTACGGGTGAGAGGTGGGGTACACCCTGGACAAGTCGCCAGGTCATCACAGGGCTGACACATAGACACAGACAACCATTCACACTCACATTCACACCTACGGTCAATTTAGAGTCACCAGTTAACCTAACCTGCATGTCTTTGGACTGTGGGGGAAACCGGAGCACCCGGAGGAAACCCACGCGGACACGGGGAGAACATGCAAACTCCACACAGAAAGGCCCTCGCCGGCCACGGGGCTCGAACCCGGACCTTCTTGCTGTGAGGCGACAGCGCTAACCACTACACCACCGTGCCGCCCTTCAAAATGATATATCAAACATAATTTTTTGACAACGACAAGTATATTAATTTTGCGACCAAAGTCACCTACCCTTTTAATTTCCGCGCGTGATGTCATCGGCAGGTTCCCCTTCTTGTGTATCACGTGACGTGGCACACATTATCAGCAATGGCGGATAGAACGCGATAAAAATAATACCAATAAATCTAGCTAACACCAATAAATCTAGCTAACTGAAAGATTAACTCAAAATTTTTCGCAATTTTTTTGGCCCCCATATACGAGGAGAAATGACTCTCTCACTCTGGGGGTTTCCTGGTCTAAAAATAGACCGACACGTGGTACACAAGAAGGGGAACCTGCCGATGACATCACATTTCACTACCGCGCAGAAATTAAAAGGGTAGGTGACTTTGGTCGCAAAATTAATATACTCGTCGTTGTCAAAAAATTATGTTTGATATATCGTTTTGAAGCTAAAAGATTTCTCTGTCTAGTCATGTTGTCATAAAATATATTGTATTTTATGCCAAAGAATCCATCCAATGGTGGAATGGCACTTTAAGGTTGTGTTTCTTCCTTAAAGAGTCCTCAATTCTCCACTGACAAAACACGTTAGGTTCAAGTTGACATTGTTTACAGGCTTCTTGTTATCTCATCCGGACGACAGGTGATGAGTTTTAGCCATCACGTGTTGTCGGTCCGTCTGGCGTCGTCCACGTTTCATGAAAATTGCTTCTTCTTCTCTCTCTCTCTCTCTCGCAATTCTTTGCTGATTTTTATTCTTTTTGGCAGGAAGGTAGGTCTGCCTGGGGTGCGTATAACTTCTACCTAAATTTGCATAAATGCAGTTAATAATGAGGAGTAATTAAGCCCTAACGAGCAGTTTCCACACAAATCGCTTCTTCTCCCTCAATTCTTCACCAATTTTGATTCTTTGAAGGTAGGGGAACCTAGGGCGCATATAACTTCTACCCAAGTCAAAGTCTCTTCCATGCCAGGATCTGGTCTTCCCAGGCCGTCTCCTGTCCCAGTACTAACCAGCTCTTTGAGGCACGCAATCTCCGTTTCTAACCGCCAGAGTTTGACTTCCCTACTCACATCTGTAATGCAGCGTGCCTTGCCAGATGGCAATAGGTACCATTTTTATGATGGTCTTTGGTATGACCCAACTGAGATTAGAACTTGCGATCTCCCGGTGAAGAGGTGGACACGCTAACCACTAGGCCAACTTGTGGTAACTTCTACCCAGATTTGCTTACCGTACTTACAATTATTAATGAAGTTATGGACTAATTAAGCCTGAATGAGCAGTTTGACAAAAATCGCTTCTTCTCGGGCAATTCCTCGCCGTTTTGGATTCTTTCTGGCAAATAGGTCGGTATGCCAAGGGCATATATAGCTTGTATATAGCTTGCAGCATTTATTGTGCACGGTGGCCCACTGCAGATCTTTCCTTCTGGACTAGACGGGGCCGGAGTGAGCTACACCGTCACTGACTGTCTCATTTGTGTTTTACTGAGGTTCGGATTAAACCAATTAAATACCAGTGATAAGTCAAGCGGGTTAATACATACAGTATAAGAACTCAATAATAAATACAGGATGTTTAAAAAAATGTGATATTATTTGAGATGTAAATATCCCAGAAACTACATAGTCTAGGCAAATGAAACTGAACAGGCTTAATGTTGAGCGATATAAAACTTATTCCTCAAAATTTGTATAAGAAATTCAAAAGGTATGTGAATTCCATGAACCATTTCACAAATTTTCAATACACGTGCCGTCTGAGACACGACACACAGACTTCCTGTTTGTGCCGTGTCCAAATCTGCACTGCAGTTGGTGCATTTTTTGAGAATTCTCTCAAATACACGCTGCACAGTCTTGTTCGACTGTATTCGAGCGTACTCTAACACACAAAACGCCTTTTCTTTTCCAGTGAATGGCATTTCTATACCTACACGGTGGTGTAGTGGTTAGCACGGTCGCCTCACAGCAAGAAGGTTCTGGGTTTGAACCCAGTGGCTGGCGAGGGCCTTTCTGTGTGGAGTTTGCATGTTCTCCCCGTGTCTGCGTGGGTTTCCCCCCAAAGACATGCAGTTAGGTTAACGTGGGGCGGCCTTGGGCTGAAGTGCCCTTGAGCAAGGTACTTAACCCCTGACTGCTCCCCGGGTGCTCTAATGTGGCTGTTCACTGCTTCAAATGGGTTAAATGCAGAGGATGAATTTCACTGTGCTTGAAGAAGTGTGCATGTGACAAATAAAGGCTTCTTCTTCTTAAAAAAAAAAAAAAAATCAAACAAAATTTTGACCTGTTTCCACACATGCTATGCAAATTTGAGAACTGGGAAAGTTATTAGATTGTGAAATGAACACCCTGTATATTTGGATAACAGTGGTACGTTATTTCCAACACTGTCCCAAAATGGGCTTTTCAGGCTCCACTCTGAGAACTACGGATGAGTTTCCGGTGCAGAGGGATCTTTGTTTCCACAAATATGACGCACATTAAATCGAGATTTGCCACAACAGAATCACTTATCGTAACATTTTCAAACAAGACTTATATATTTAAACACTAAACAGAGCATGTTTTGACACTGCTCTAAATGCCCATAGGGAGCAGGCGACGTTTGTCTCTGTGGTTTGTTCGGTGTGTACGAGCGGCCCGTTTCAGGCGTGGGTAAGACGAGACGTCTGTGTGACAGGTTAATGTATGCGGATGGCATGAAAACAATACCCACAAACCCACACTGCAGTGAGGCCCAGAGACAGGGATAAACCTGCTCACCTTACTCCCCTCCACTACTAACGCTAACCCGAGCACTAACACACACGCTAAATATTTTCGTCTTTAATTGCACCAGCATCTAGAGACAGACTACGATGCAGTATTGAGTAATCGAGATGGACTGTGATGGGAAAAGCTACCCTATATATGCATGCATGCATGCATGCAAAAAAAAAAAGAAGCTATTAAAAGAAACCCCAAAAAGAACTGCTTTTGGGGAGAATGAACTTGCACAAGAACTAAACCATTTCGCCAAACGACATTTCACAGCCTATTAGCAACAACTACAACCCTGATTCCAAAAAAGTTGGGACAAAGTACAAATTGTAAATAAAAACGGAATGCAATAATTTACAAATCTCAAAAACTGATATTGTATTCACAATAGAACATAGACAACATATCAAATGTCGAAAGTGAGACATTTTGAAATTTCATGCCAAATATTGGCTCATTTGAAATTTCATGACAGCAACACATCTCAAAAAAGTTGGGACAGGGGCAATAAGAGGCTGGAAAAGTTAAAGGTACAAAAAAGGAACAGCTGGAGGACCAAATTGCAACTCATTAGGTCAATTGGCAATAGGTCATTAACATGACTGGGTATAAAAAGAGCATCTTGGAGTGGCAGCGGCTCTCAGAAGTAAAGATGGGAAGAGGATCACCAATCCCCCTAATTCTGCACCGACAAATAGTGGAGCAATATCAGAAAGGAGTTCGACAGTGTAAAATTGCAAAGAGTTTGAACATATCATCATCTACAGTGCATAATATCATCAAAAGATTCAGAGAATCTGGAAGAATCTCTGTGCGTAAGGGTCAAGGCCGGAAAACCATACTGGGTGCCCGTGATCTTCGGGCCCTTAGATGGCACTGCATCACATACAGGCATGCTTCTGTATTGGAAATCACAAAATGGGCTCAGGAATATTTCCAGAGAACATTATCTGTGAACACAATTCACCGTGCCATCCGCCGTTGCCAGCTAAAACTCTATAGTTCAAAGAAGAAGCCGTATCTAAACATGATCCAGAAGCGCAGACATCTTCTCTGGGCCAAGGCTCATTTAAAATGGACTGTGGCAAAGTGGAAAACTGTTCTGTGGTCAGACGAATCAAAATGTGAAGTTCTTTATGGAAATCAGGGACGCCGTGTCATTCGGACTAAAGAGGAGAAGGACGACCCAAGTTGTTATCAGCGCTCAGTTCAGAAGCCTGCATCTCTGATGGTATGGGGTTGCATTAGTGCGTGTGGCATGGGCAGCTTACACATCTGGAAAGACACCATCAATGCTGAAAGGTATATCCAGGTTCTAGAGCAACATATGCTCCCATCCAGACGACGTCTCTTTCAGGGAAGACCTTGCATTTTCCAACATGACAATGCCAAACCACATACTGCATCAATTACAGCATCATGGCTGCGTAGAAGAAGGGTCCGGGTACTGAACTGGCCAGCCTGCAGTCCAGATCTTTCACCCATAGAAAACATTTGGCGCATCATAAAACGAAAGATACGACAAAAAAGACCTAAGACAGTTGAGCAACTAGAATCCTACATTAGACAAGAATGGGTTAACATTCCTATCCCTAAACTTGAGCAACTTGTCTCCTCAGTCCCCAGACGTTTACAGACTGTTGTAAAGAGAAAAGGGGATGTCTCACAGTGGTAAACATGGCCTTGTCCCAACTTTTTTGAGATGTGTTGTTGTCATGACATTTAAAATCACCTAATTTTTCTCTTTAAATGATACATTTTCTCAGTTTAAACATTTGATATGTCATCTATGTTCTATTCTGAATAAAATATGGAATTTTGAAACTTCCACATCATTGCATTCCGTTTTTATTTACAATTTGTACTTTGTCCCAACTTTTTTGTAATCGGGGTTGTAATTATTCTAAGAAATATTATTTACTGTTGCGAGTTGAGCTTATTAGTGCATGTTTACTATCGTGACTTTCACTTCTGTTACCTTTCAGGCCGACCTCGGATCCAGCATAAGCCTTCATGGGAAAGGCTATTTCATAAACTAACCACGGTACTGGACAAAAACAAACACTCTGGATGAGAAAAGAAAGAAAGAACGAAAAAAAAAAAATTAAAATTCCCCAATGCAGCAGCTAAGATTATGAGACAGTCTTACAAGGCACTGCACTGTTCAGACAAATAAACAAAATGAACAAACAAGAGAAAATTGCTTGGACGTCGGCTCAGGAAAGCAAACTCGAAACTTTCAAAAGTCCTTCAACCCCAGTCCTTCAGATAAACCTAGGCGTAGGAAAAAAACACCTCCATCATTTTCCTTGCACATGCACATCTCAGCGAGTTTACCTGCCGCTGAAAGATTGACCCCACCCAGGGCGAAATCTCGCTACGACTATTTATGCTGCTGAAGGAGGCCTGCTAATGATGGCTCAGACCAAAGTGTGGTTCTGATCATCGCTCTGCAATGAGAGATCCCTTGCTCCTTACACCCACAGCCCTCATCATATGCTCTCTACTCAAAAGAAAACAAAGAAAGAAATAAACAAATAACCACCACAGGCTAGTTCTAATTAGTATATCGCACCATGGGTAAAGGGTCAGAGGTCACCTGGAGCGGATCAAACCCACCAAATGATTTCTATCGCTACATGACCAAAATCGCAGGGTCAACGCTATGAAACAAACCAACATTAAAAAAACAACAACAAAATGATCAGAGACAAACTGATCGTAAGAATTTGTTGGGTGGATTTTGCTTCTCATATCTTATGAACATTAAAGTAAAACTATCTCTCCTGTTTAAACAAGAACAGAAACTTAGGACAACTTATAACATTAAAGGAACAGTCCACCGTACTTCCATAATGAAATATGCTCTTATCTGAATTGAGACGAGCTGCTCTGTACCTCACCGAGCTTTGTGCGACCTCCCAGTCAGTCAGACGCGCTGTCACTCCTGTTAGCAATGTAGCTAGGCTCAGTATGGCCAATGGTATTTTTTGGGGCTGTAGTTAGATGCGACCAAACTCTTCCGCGTTTTTCCTGTTTACATAGGTTTATATGACCAGTGATATGAAACAAGTTCAGTTACACAAATTGAAACGTAGCGATTTTCTATGCTATGGAAAGTCCGCACTATAATGAGAGGCGTACTAACACCTTCTGCGCGCTTCGGCAGCGCGTTGATATCTGAGCTCCGTATCAATGCGCTGCCGAAGCGCGCAGAAGGTGTTAGTACGCCTGTCATTATAGTGCGGACTTTCCATAGCATAGAAAATCGCTACGTTTCAATTTGTGTAACTGAACTTGTTTCATATCACTGGTCATATAAACCTATGTAAACAGGAAAAACGCGGAAGAGTTTGGTCGCATCTAACTACAGCCCCAAAAAATACCATTGGCCATACTGAGCCTAGCTACATTGCTAACAGGAGTGACAGCGCGTCTGACTGACTGGGAGGTCGCGCAAAGCTCGGATAGGTACGGAGCAGCTCGTCTCAATTCAGATAAGAGCATATTTCATTATGGAAGTACGGTGGACTGTTCCTTTAAAGGTGATATATTATACCCCTTTTCCATAAAGTCACAATTCTCGGAGGTCTTAATGAAATATCTATATGTAGGCCTGGGAAAGCCATAGCCTAATGGTTAGAGAAGCAGCTTTGCGACCAAAAGGTTGCCGGTTTGATTCCCCGGACCGGCAGGAATGTCTGAAATGCTCTTAAGTAAGGTACCTGACTCCCAACTACTCCCAGGGTACGTCACAGTCCTGTTGTACGTTGCTCTGGATAAGAATGGCTGCTAAATGTAATGGAGTATATGATATAGACACGAGTGTTTTACTGGGAAATACACCACTCGTATTTTTCATACGAGCTCCATCCGGGACATGTACCCCTTTTCCACCAAATCAGTTCCAGGGCTGGTTCGGGGCCAGTGCTGGTGCTGGTTCACAACTCGTTCAACTTGCGAGCCAGCTGAGAACCAGTTTGCTTTTCCATAGCTCGCGGTGCTAAGGGAAGCCACGTCATTACGTCGCTGTATACGTCAGTTACGTCGCTACGTTTGCATAAACCTTGGCGCGAATATCGACGCAAAAACAACACGAAAGAAGTAGCAGCAACAACAACAATAATAATAATGGATGACTTCGCGTTTGTACAGCTGCTGCTTCTCGTCGCTTAAAAATGGCGATCTTTCGCGGTCTTGTTATTGTTGTTGGTCTTAACAACTCCGCCCCCCCGCTGACGTAAGCGGTTCTTTCCTGTGGCCCAGCAGAGAGTCGGTGCTAGCCTGGAACCGGTTTTTCTGGCCCCAGAGCCAGTTCTTTGTCAGTGGAAACAGAAAACCCGGTTCCAAACTAAGCACTGGCCCCGAACCAGCCCTGGAACTGCTTTGGTGGAAAAGGGGCATCGGAGAACGAAAACCCCGACTAAATCTCTATATGTCACTCGTGAGGAAATCGATGAATTGTTTTGATAAATTTGGGTACTTGTTTGTTTGTGAAATGTGTCGATATAATAAAAAGAAGAAAAAAAATAATCACACGCTGACTTGAAGATATAAAGTTTATCTTCTCGGGTTGAAAAATTCGCATTTTTCATACGAAATACATCACGGATCTGAGTGACATATTTCCTGATATTTCACTCCGATGACGTCACTCCCAGTGTTTTCCTGCTGACTAGACGTGCGTTGTCAAAATGGCGAACTGGTTCAACGTTAAAATTCTTTTGATTCACTTGCGTAATTTTTTTTTTTGTGGACGTGTCCGTATAACATAGAGAGCATTACACGGTTGTACCAAGATATGAAGTTTATCTTCTCGTGTTGAAAATATTTTCACTATTGCCCCTTTTCCGCCAAAGCAGTTCCAGGGCGGGTTCGGGGCCAGTGCTTAGTTTGGAACCGGGTTTTCTGTTTCCAGTGACAAAGAACTGGCTCTGGGGCCAGAAAAACCGGTTCCAGGCTAGCACCAACTCTCTGCTGGGCCAGAGGAAAGAACCGCTTACGTCAGCGGGGGGGCGGAGTTGTTAAGACCAACAACAATAGCAAGACCGCGAAAGGTCGCCATTTTTAAGCGACGAGAAGCAGCAGCTGTACAAACGCGAAGTCATCCATTATTGTTGTTGTTGTTTCTTCTTCTCCGTGTTGTTTTTGCTTCGATGTTCGCGCCAAAGTTTATGCAAACGCAGCGACGTAACTGACGTATACAGCGACGTAACTGACGTATACAGCGACGTAACTGACGTGGCTCCCCTTAGCACCCCGAGCTATGGAAAAGCAAACTGGTTCTCAGCTGGCTCGCAAGTTGAACGAGTTGTGAACCAGCACCGGCCCCGAACCAGCCCTGGAACTGATTTGGTGGAAAAGGGGTAATATTCACTTCACTCACTTGTGAATATGTTGACCACTCGAAGATAAACTTCGTATATCCTCTATATAATACCTGTGGTCCAAATACCACAAGAATGAAGCGCCACAGCTCCCGTTTTCGAACGAGGCTGTTCAAAACGGTTGATTTGAACGCCTGTTCACATAAATGTTAATGAACCACCGCAAACCCCACCAGCCAATCAGTTAGCATTTCCTTCATGAATATTCATTCACAAAGGGGCGGGGTCATTCTAATGAGCACAGGTTTTCTGAAATAGGAGCCCAGAAGAAACGGACTGGGCGACTTATTTCAGAGTTTATGGGTTGATAGGCTCCAGATACCCAAATGTCCCCTTTAAAATAAGTTTGATTCTAAGATTTGGCACATATTATTAATTGATTGACTCCACGGTGCTCACAGTTTGCGTGCTCGTGATGGGAAAACCTTGATGGTAATCTTTCTGTATGCTGCACACAGAGTTAATAATTTGTTTTGGCATGCTATTATTTTCACAAATTCCTTTTGTACGATACAAATGGCAAAACGGATCTTGTAAGCCATGAATAAAACGATTATCAGCATAATGCTATTGAGAAAAGGGCAGAAGAAAAACAATGTGTACGGCTCGAGCCGAGCTGTGGCAAGTCCTCGAAAACAAACAGAAAAGCACTTTATCAGAGTTAATGACATGAAACACTTACAGGCAGATTTAACAGCATTTTGTGAGACTACAATCTATAGCAGTCACGCGCTAATGGGATCGGATATAAATTACTCTCCATCCCTTCTGGCGCGGGAAAATCCGGATACGGCTGAGTGTGTGGCGGCGGCGTACTGGAGCCAAAAGCGGGGCACAGACAGGGATCTCCCACACACACACACACACAAACAGAGGCCCCTGAGGAGAGGGATTAGTGTAGACAATAGAGACAAGGCTAAGAGAGGTGTAGCTCTCCCAGTACAGATAGCATCAGTTCAGCCAAAAAGGAGAAGACGAGAGTCGGAGACTGATACCCTGGGAGCGGATGCCAGGAAGAGCGTGCCACACTGGGACACAAACCCAACTGACCCTGGCCTCTTGTGTGCCAAAGAATGTTTAGCTTGACACATGGGAGTTCAAGTCCATTGTCCGTTATCAAAAGTTTTTTTTAATGAAACCACTTATTTAAAGGAGAACTGAAGTCATTTTTAAACTTGCTTTATTTCTTAATTAACGCGTTATTCAATTACGTTTTCGGTTTTAGTAACCTTATATCGTGACTCGTATCGGCAACTAATTGCAATTAAATATTATACTTATCGGCCTATTCGGTTTTTAGCCATGTTGAATTTAGTTCGTTTGGTCCACGGCAGGCGTCGCTTATCCGCGCGATCTTCACGAGACTTGTGCGAGACTTCGAAACGTGAAGTGTAAGCCAGGTGTCAGTGCCGCCATTTTGAAAACCGTTTTCCAAACGAAATATTGCACAAAAACGAGTTTAAATGACGATTACTGCTAGCCTGGGCCCGCCCATCCTAAGTGTGACGCAACACGGGGGCCTGTTGCGAACTTAGGCTACGTTCACACTGCAGGCTGAAGTGACTCAAATCCGATCTTTTCGCCCATATGTGACCTGTATCCGATCTTTTATTGACAATATGAACGACACAGATCCGATTTTTTCAAATCCGACCCAGGCCGTTTGGATATGTGGTCCAAATTCCGATTCCTATCCGCTCTTTTCATATGCGACTTCAGTCTGAACCGCCAGGTCGCATTCATCCGACTTACACGTCATCAACAAGCCACAAACGTCACTATTCTGCGCTGAAGTAGGCGGTGGGTCTCTCAAAAAAAGTTACAACAACATGGCGCATAATCACGGGCGCAGATAGGGGGGACGGGTGGGATTCGTCCCACCCAGATTTAAATTCACCTCGCTTGGTCCCCCCCACTTATAGGGAGGAAAAAACGTCTATGCTGTCTTTCTTTGCATAAGGCAAACCTCATGGAAAAATCAAAAGACTAATTACCATTCGGTTTATTGAGGTGCACAGCAGTGTATACATAGCTGCAACAATTCACATAAAACAAAACAAAGACTGATATTCGGTTGGTTGAGCTGCGCAGACTGCACAGGTTGCGAGCTCGAGCTTGGTTGCTATGGTAACCCACAACAAGTTTGACAGGCATATCGGGGTTGGGGTTGGTTTGCTGGCAGCTTTGTCCCCCCCAGTTTTTTGTCCCCCCCAGTTCAAAAAACGTATCTGCGCCCCTGCGCATGACATCAATGCGAGGGACGCTTCGGGCTGTGAAGGTTCTGAATCTTCTCAATGAAGGACGCAGAGGTTAGGGAGCTGATTTCCATTTGGGGGGATGCAGCTATTCAAGCTAGATTGGATGGGTCATACCGCAACCGGGCGGTTTTACTTCCGTAAACACTGGCCATGCTCACTGCGTGTGACGTCGTCGTATCCTGCAATGCGCATGCGGAACACTTTTAGGTCGCTTTTCGTTCATACTGAGGATCACATACAAGTCGCATATATTTGTTAATGTGAACGACCTCACAAAAAAATCGGATTTCACAAAAAAATCGGAATTGAGCATTAAGCCTTGGAGTGTGAACGTAGTGTTAGTCTGGCCAGACAAGCTATCTCCAGCTCTTCCAAGCTCCCGAAAAATCGGGAGCCAATCAACTTTGAGCATCTCCAATGGCCCTGGGTAGAGGCGTGTTCAAGGCAGTGACGTAGTAGAACTGCGACCGGAAGCCATAGATTGTTTACAGAATCTATGCCGGAAGCGCTTCATTCACTAGAAACATTACGAATATGGAGCAGCGGCAAGCCTTTGACACAGCGGTAGATGCTGTACTGAAAGCATTCAACGGGAAGTTCTCATTGAAAACGGAGCAAAGAGCAGCCCTGGAGGTATTTATCTTCTTCCTGTTACTCAAGCAGTTTCCGTCGTGTCACATACGTCAGAGGAAAGAGTGATGTGATTGGTTTCAGCTTCGTCACAGCCTTTTCTGGCTTCGACCAGTAGCAAACTGAGGCATTTCAGGGAGGCGGGTCAACCACACGCTTTGGGAAACGGCTGGGCTTAATATCTTTGCCAGACCAAATGCTCGCAGAGCTTTGAAGTTGCGTTAGCCAGACTAGATTACTGCCTACTTTTTTTTCCCAAACGTTCCTGATTGCCCTCAAAACAAACAAAACTTCCGGCTTGATTACGTCAGCATTCGAAAGACGGCGCGTGCGTCTTTTGACAACGTTGGCAGATGTCGGTCACTTTGATTTCCGCTGTACGTTTTACTTCCGTCCTACGACGTCTCGCACAGGTCTCAGCGAATCTTGTTTACGGCCATCGCTTTGACATATGGACTGATATATTACAGAGCATATTTCAAACACTCATAACTTGCAACAGCAGCGACAAAATAACGATCAAAAATACATTCCTATATTTAATAAAATGAGATAAATAGAATTTTGATAAAAAAAAAATTATGCCTTCAGTTCTCCTTTAAGACTTAAGGCCAATTTATGCTGACAACCCAGTCCTCGCAGACGGTGTCGCAGATAGCGTCTGCGTAGCCCCCCCACCTTCGCAGACGCTCTGCACGCACCTCCCAAAAATTGTGACCACCGCAGAAGCCTCTCAGACAGCGTCGCAGACAAGAGGGCTCTGATTGGTCCACTCTACATCCGCTGTACACGCACTTCCGCTTCACTACTTTCCCGGTTTGTTTTTTTTTCACTATCGGCATTTTTAAAAACACGAGCGAAGATGGAGCAGCACGAAGAGCGGTTGATTGAGGAAGTACGTACATCTATACGACTCCAGTTCTAGTCATTATATATATAAAAAAAGTTCTAGTCATTATAAGTAACCGGAGGATAACCACTCCACTAACCACACCCACCAACTACTCCTAGCGACTTCGCGCCCCCTTGCGTTGTGCCGGTGAATAACATCGCGCACGCCTACAACTCCCCGCTCAACAATAAATCACAACTGTCTGCGAAAAGCTATCTGCGAAAGCCTTGTCGCAAGAGCATGCAGAGGCCTTTACACAACAACTGAGACTTTTCCTCAACTGATACTTATTTCATGGAAGAAAATTCCATCATTTTCAAATGAGGATTTTCCCCCCATTTATGAAAAACGGAGCTGAAATAAATATCATTCGAAGCATAACATAAGACTTTTTTACGGTCAAGATCTGATACTGGCTCATTACAACTTCTTATAGTGTATTACGTGTCATCGCTGTTACTGCTTGGAACATGTTTATATGAATGACAATGTAGTGATGCTTGACAAATCTACAAGGCAGCTGAAAAATCAGGAGGCAGCGGGAATATGTTGAGCCGTATACCTGGTCTTGGCGATAAAACGATAGCGTATGTACCGTCGACTCTTCTTTTTATTTCATTTACAATTTTATTTTTTTGACTGACAAAGAAGAAAAAACTATTTGCTTTTAAATACTGTATCTGAGATTTCTGATAATAAAAACAAAAATTACCTATGAATTGAGGCGGCACGGTGGTGTAGTGGTTAGCGCTGTCGCCTCACAGCAAGAAGGTCCGGGTTTGAGCCCCGGGGCCGGCGAGGGCCTTTCTGTGTGGAGTTTGCATGTTCTCCCCGTGTCCACGTGGGTTTCCTCCGGGTGCTCCGGTTTCCCCCACAGTCCAAAGACATGCAGGTTAGGTTAACTGGTGACTCTAAATTGACCGTAGGTGTGAATGTGAGTGTGAATGGTTGTCTGTGTCTATGTGTCAGCCCTGTGATGACCTGGCGACTTGTCCAGGGTGTACCCCGCCTTTCACCCGTAGTCAGCTGGGATAGGCTCCAGCTTGCCTGCGACCCTGTAGAACAGGATAAAGCGGCTACAGATAATGAGATGAGACCTATGAATTGATTATGAATTCATGCCCTTTTAATAATCAGTTAAATATGTGAGAAAGAAGCATTATTACAAAGCTGAACGCGCTGACTGGACTCGAGCGCTCCATGTTGTCATGGGAACGTTGACAAGAACGTGTAACGTACACACTGATTGAGATTGCTGACAGCATGCAAGCTCTCTGTTCATGTGGTCGGCCATTTGGCCTATCATTCCAGCACAACACAGTCACTTTTACTGATCCAGTACATTATGTTCTTTATTATCCATCTATCGCTCACAGAACTTTCTCGTTCTTCATACTTTGCTCACATGGGTCACCAAATATACTTTGGTGTAGTGTATAGGTGTCAGTGAAGGTGTTTAAATTCAAAATAAAGTGGTTAAATTCAAGCTTTTTTCTCCTCGTAATTATTGAAAAGAGGTAAAAAGAAGACAGAGTCGTCTGTATCCCCTGCCCTACCGTATATACCAACTATATACCAAGTTTCAAGATATTATTTGCCACATTTTTCAAGTTCTGCTGCAGGACCCCAACCCTACCTCTTTACACTGACCTCAGCAGCCCACGGCATAATAAGCCCGCCAGACCTTTGGTCCAGGTGAGCTAAAAATTTTAATTTCTCACATTTCTTTAGTATCAAAAGGCACATATACATTACTTAATCAACAAATATACCAACTTTCAAGACCATACCACTCATAGTTTTTTCAAGTTCTGCTCCGGAAACAAAACCTACCCCTAAGGCTAACCTGAGATTAAGTCTGAAATTGTTTCCATGGAAACACGAAAAATTTCTCAAATTTCTTAGTACGAAAAGGCACATCTACATCACCCTGTTAACATGTACACCAAGTTTCAAATCTGTATCATGAATAGGTTTGGATATACGCTCCGGAAACGAACGTTGCTCTTAGAAACTGAGTCAAAATCTATTTTTTATGTAAAAATTTGAAAAATACGTTTTTTCAAAAAATCCAAAATAGCAAAAGGCACCAGTTCACATGTTGCTTGATATGTATACAAAGTTTCATGAAGATATCTTCAGTAGTTTTAAAGGTCCCATGGCATGAAATTTTCACTTTCTGAGGTTTTTTAACGTTAAAATGAGTTCCTCTGACCTTCTTAAGTCACCCCAGTGGCTAGAAATTTCATAATGTGTAAACCAAACTATGCCCAACATTTGAGAATGGCGCATCAAAACGGCGCGTTGATAAGCTCTTCCCTTGCCTACGTCAGCAAGGGAGATGATCCCCACGCCCCCCCTCTGGATTCCCACCCACTGTATGGATTGCCCGCCCAGCTCAAAAGTTGCCACCAAACATGGAAGTTGCGCTGTACATGGATGTGACAACACAGAAAGGAGTCTGTTTTTACTGCCGACGGGAGAGCCCCTGAAGACGCAGTGGCTTAATTTTATTTACTCCAATAATACGCCGTCGAGTCTACCTAAGACGGTGTATGTTTGTCGGAAGCATTTTCCTGATGAATGTTTCCACAACTTGGGACAGTACAGGGCAGGTTTTGCACATCAACTATCACTGAAGCCTGGGTCCGTACCAAGCATCCCTGCCGCATCAGCCACAAACACCGAACAAGTAAGTGTATAACTGTTAAGTCGTTTTGGCGTGTTTTAAAATCGGTGCCACGTTAGCCTTGCAATGGCTACATTAGCTGTGCAGCTAACCGCTTCCTGCAGTTAGCCAGGTACTCTGCGCTACAAAACCAAAAAGCATGCAGCATGCTCTGTTATAATAGCCAATCAAAACAGTTTTTACAAAGACACCCACATTCTTTTTTTTAAGTCACTCGTTCATTTTATTTGTTTGTTTGTTCAGTAAAAACCCAAACATTTGTTGAATTTATTTTATTTCCTCGCGTCGCACCTTAATGACGTCAACGCGCGGTATTTTTCCCTTCGCGGTTTGTTCCTTCTCTCTCGCCATAGTAAGACACCCACATCCGCTTGTTCTGACCCACTGGAGGCAGCGTCACAGTGCTGTTAGCCAATCAGAGGTAACACGTTTACATGTCATGAATATTAATGATAAGACCCGCCCCCACCCTCTACCCTTCCCCGCCTCCTGCTTCTCATTAGCAAAACGACGCACTGGGAAAAGCGCTGAAATGGGGCTTTCTCCCAGGAGGCTATATCTACGTGCCGAGGGTTCATTTCGAGAAAGGCTGCGGATATAACATCCGGAAACCTCCACGAGCCCGTTTAAAGCATCAACAAACCACCATGCCATGGGTCCTTTAAAGATGTGGCCCAGAAACGAAAACGTGGCCGGCTGGCCGGAACCTGTTTCTATATCCTCCGGCAAACTTTGTTTGGGTGGGGGATAATAATGATCAGTATCGACTGAACTGAAACATTTTATTGCGATAAAATTGTCAGCTATATCACCCAGCTATATCACTCTGAGAGCACAATATCCCCCGCTGGCAACTATTTCTATGCTATAAGTGCTTAATACACTCTAATGAAATTGTCAAAGTATAAGTTTGGAAATCAAGGGCCGTAACTCTGGTAAAATGTGACTGAATTGGACGAAATTGCAATATGTGTATTACTGACATATAGCAAAGAATCCTGTCAAGTTTCATGAAATTCCTCCAAAATTGTGAGAGGAGTTGATTTCAGAAGGTGAGTACCCTTCCCGGGACGGATGGACGGACAGATATCGCCACGAGATAATCCCCCTTTGCGCCTTTCAGCCAGTGGGGAATTCTCATCTCATCTCATTATCTCTAGCCGCTTTATCCTGTTCTACAGGGTCGTGGGCAAGCTGGAGCCTATCCCAGCTGACTACGGGCGAAAGGCGGGGTACACCCTGGACAAGTCGCCAGGTCATCACAGGGCTGACACATAGACACAGACAACCATTCACACTCACATTCACACCTACGGTCAATTTAGAGTCACCAGTTAACCTAACCTGCATGTCTTTGGACTGTGGGGGAAACCGGAGCACCCGGAGGAAACCCACGCGGACACGGGGAGAACATGCAAACTCCGCACAGAAAGACCATCGCCGGCTACGGGGCTCGAACCCGGACCTTCTTGCTGTGAGACGACAGCGCTAACCACTACACCACTGTGCCGCCCCCCAGTGGGGAATTAAATAAAAAAAAAAAAAAAAACACAGTCCAGCAGCTGACGAAACACAGTGCATGAGTAAGCATGTAGAGAATAAGTTGTAAACAATAAATACAAAATTAAGTAGATGTAGTTTTACTCTCAGTGGCTCCTGACTTTGTCACCCTGCAATTTAGAAAAAAACAAATGTGATAAAAAAAAAATCTATTTGTTTTTTTTCCCCCATAACATAAAATAATACGTTTGTCTCCACTGTTTTATTTTTCATTTACTTCAGATTGATTATTTTTAATATTTAGTTTTAGGACTCAAAAGCAGGGGCGGCACGGTGGTGTAGTGGTTAGCGCTGTCACCTCACAGCAAGAAGGTCCGGGTTCGAGCCCCGGGGCCGGCGAGGGCCTTTCTGTGTGGAGTTTGCATGTTCCCCCCGTGTCCGCGTGGGTTTCCTCCGGGTGCTCCGGTTTCCCCCGCAGTCCAAAGACATGCACGTTAGGTTAACTGGTGACTCTAAATTGAGCGTAGGTGTGAATGTGAGTGTGAATGGTTGTCTGTGTCTATGTGTCAGCCCTGTGATGACCTGGCGACTTGTCCAGGGTGTACCCCGCCTTTCGCCCGTAGTCAGCTGGGATAGGCTCCAGCTTGCCTGCGACCCTGCGGAACAGGATAAAGCGGCTACAGATAATGAGATGAGAGGACTCAAAAGCCTTAGCCTTCCAAAATATGAACAAATAAGATTGTGATAACGGAGTTTCACCAATCAATTTCCCTCTTTGTACTTTAGAAACAAGGAGAGCCAAATTTAACACCGAGGCACAGCTTAGCTCTCCTGGCAGTAGAACCAATGAAACGCAGAACAAGCGCTAGGATTCAGACGACAACCACTGCGTGAGAAACAACACCAAAATCCGAAGGCATTCCTGTTCAGAACGGGCTTTTCTAACTGTGTGGGTGATGGTTACCTTCGGGTCAGCGAGTGTGTTGATGACATTGGCCAGGGCGAGGAGAGAGCGGTTGATGTTGGCTCCTTCCCGGAGGCGAGCTCCTTTAGCGTTGGTGGCACTGGCCCTCTCTGAACCAGCCAGGTCAATCAGACTCATCTTGGCCACACGGACATTTGGATTGAGACACGCTGTCTTATCCTGCTGCCTCAGGTAGATCTGTGCAGGAAGACAAGAAGATGAAAAAAAAAACCCCCAAAATATAAAAAGAATGAATGAGAAAAGCCAACATTTATTAAAGACCTCAAGGCTCTTTGTTATGCAAGAACATAATAAATGATAGACCATGGTGTGATACAAAAATAACGCACCCCTAACGCAGGGTGGGTATGCTGATGCGTTACCTCGAACATTATTTTTATAGAACTGCACGGTCTGGAGTGTGTTAATCTGGTTATACCACAGTGATTTACCAAAGATAACAATGTTCAATTTATTAATGAACGTCACCTCTCGCTTATTAATGGTTTAAAGTGCAGTTTAATTCAATTTTATTTGTACAGCGCTTTTAACAAGAGACACTGTCATAAACCTACGGAAGCCGCGAGAGGCCCTTCATATACTCTTTTTTTATTCACCTTGTTATCCCGAGATAACGACATAATTAATTCAGGATCTCGAGAAAACAACACAACTAATTTGAGATCTCGAGAAAACAAGACAATTATTCCGTGATCTCGAAAAAACAAAACAATTATTTCATGATCTCGAGAAAACAGCTGAGATTTCGAGCAGAGCTGCGCCCCCTTAATGCAATCTCTCTCTGTGTCAACCCCTGATCAAAATATTGCCTTATTAGGTGATCGATTATTCCAGACATTCTAATGACCAAAGTTGCGTCTATACAGAATGAGAAATAGCCCCAAAGTCAGCATATCACAAGTCTCTTGGCGCACCTGAATGAACCATTTCTCAGCTGTTTACTCAAGATCACGGAATAATTGTTTTGTTTTCTCGAGATCTCGAATTAGCCCATGTTTACATTAGACCGTATCAGCGGATCATCAGATTAACGTTTTTAAAACGATTCGCGTGCACACAGCAACGCCAATACACGGATACGCTCGGCTCCGCAGGCATCCTGCGCTCCAAATCACGCCACCCTGAACAGCGAGTGCCCTCTGGAGGGTGCGCACTCCGGCCCTGCGCAGCTCACAGAGCGCGCGAGTGAAGTGCACAAGCAGTTATTCGGGACTGAGCCGCTGTGTGTGTGATCCCAGCGCATATCACTTACCACTTGCAAGTGGAAGGATGGCAAGCCTAAAGACAATCATAACTACACAATGGGCAGTATTTGCATCAGTATTTGCAGTATTTTCATACTTTTATACTCTTTAATGAAAGGTGATACAAGGCGGAAGTCCGCGCCGTTTTTCAGCAGTCGCGTCACATGACCAACGCCAGAGAATCAGGAAGGTGGATGTCACAGTGACATTGTCCAATGACGACGCCAGCTAGAGCTCAGCACAGCGTATCCGCGTATTCTCAATGTTTACACAGCACCGGACCAGACACGATCTGGATTGAATACGTGGACCCTGGCGGATTCCCGTTTCCCGGCGTTTTAATGTAAACGGACAGTGCATCCGCGAAGAAAACAAGACAGATACGGTCTAATGTAAACTTGGCCTTAGTTGTGTTGTTTTCTCGAGATCCTGAATTAATTATGTCGTTATCTCGGGATAACAAGGTGAATAAAAAAAAAGGATTATATGAAGGGCCTCTCTCGGCTTCCGTATAAATCAGCTTTCCAGAGACATATAAATTCTGCATGTAGATTTTAATCATATAAATTTATCCCTAAATACGTAGCAAGCTGGCGGCACGGTGGTGTAGTGGTTAGTGCTGTTGCCTCACAGCAAGAAGGTCCGGGTTCGAGCCCCGTGGCCGGCGAGGGCCTTTCTGTGCGGAGTTTGCATGTTCTCCCCGTGTCCGCGTGGGTTTCCTCCGGGTGCTCCGGTTTCCCCCACAGTCCAAAGACATGCAGGTTAGGTTAACTGGTGACTCTAAATTGACCGTGAGTGTGAATGGTTGTCTGTGTCTATGTGTCAGCCCTGTGATGACCTGGCGACTTGTCCAGGGTGTACCCCGCCTTTCGCCCGTAGTCAGCTGGGATAGGCTCCAGCTTGCCTGCGACCCTGTAGAACAGGATAAAGCGGCTAGAGAGAATGAGATGAGATGTAGCAAGCCTGAGGCAACAGTAGCAACAAAAAACTCCTTTAGACGACGCGCGTGTGTGTGTGTGGGGGGGGGTACCCTTGAGAGGACCTAGACTCAAAAGGGAACCCATCCTCATCTGGGTGACAACAGATAACATAATTATAAAAAATTACTCGCTTCCATAACTGTCCCCTTTATGGTCAAAAAGAGCAATTGTGCAACCAGGAAGTGACACCGGGACTTACAACCCCAAATCAGGGAAAGAAAGAAAGAAAATTACAGAGTTGGGACGGTATGTTGAAATTAAAACTGAAAACAACGATTTGTAAATAATCTTTGACCTGTACTGTACTGTACTCAAACATCATCACATTATTTGATGCTGTGCCTCATTAAGTTTTTTTTTCTTCAAAATAAACACTTATTTGAATTTTCATTCTTTCAACACATTTCAAAAAAAAAAAGTCGGGACAGGAAAGCATTTACACTTTATAATGCTGTATTTCCTTTTCACAACACTGAAAAGATGTTTAGGGACTGAAGACACAAACTGATGAAGTGTTTCAGGGGTTATTTTGTCTCATTCTTCCTGCAAACAGGCTTTAAGGTGTGCAACAGTACGGCGTCGTCGTTGCCATATGCTTCGTTTCAAAATTCGCCACGCATCCTCTATTAGGAACAGAGGGGACACACCCTCTTCTTCCACAGCCGCGCCTTTGTAACGTGTACAGAATGTGGTTTTGCATGGTCTTGTTGAAAAGATGTCGTCTTGAAGGCAGCATATGGTATGTTGCTCCAAAATCTCAATGTACTTTTCTGCATTAATGCTCCATCACAGAAGTGTAAGTTACCTTTGCCAAGGGCACTGACACAACCTCATACCATGACAGACCCGGGCTTTTAGACTTGTTCCTGGTAACAGTCTGGATGGTCCTTTTGTCATTGGTCTGGAGCACATGGATCTTCCAAAAATTTCTTAAAAAAAAAAAAAAATTTGCCTGACCACAATACACGTTTCCATGGTGTGCTGATCCATTCCAGAGAAGCTGATAGGCTTCTGGACACAGTTAAAGGGGAACTGAAGTCATTTTTAAACTTGCGTTATTTCTTAATTAACACGTCATTCAATTACGTTTTCGGTTTTAGTAACCTTATATTGTGACTCGTATTGGCAACTAATTGCAATTAAATATTATACTTATCGGCCGATTCGGTTTTTAGCCGTGTTGAATTTAGTTCGTTTGGTCCACGGCAGGCGTCGCTTATCCGCGCGATCTTCATGAGACTTGTGCGAGACTTCGAAACGTGAAGTGTCAGCCAGGTGTCAGTGCCGCCATTTTGAAAACCGTTTTCCAAACGAAATATTGCACAAAAACGAGTTTAAATGACGATTACTGCCTACTTTTTTTTTTTCAAACTTTCCTGATTGCCGTCAAAACAAACAAAACTTCCGGCTCGATTACATCAGCGTTCGAAAGAGGGCGCGCGCGTCTTTTGACAAAGTTGGCAGACGTCGGTCGCTTTGATTTCCGCTGTACGCTTTACTTCCGTCCTACGACGTCTCGCACAGGTCTCAACGAATCTCGTTTACGGCCGTCGCTTTGACATATGGACTGATATATTACAGAGGATATTTCAAACACTCATAACTTGCTATAGCAGCGACAAAATATAGCCTAGTAAACTAGACCCAACCGCCTAGCGGCCAAAAATATTTTTTGCCTAGCGAATGGGTCTAGCCTTGCACCATATAAACAAAAACACCCCGGGCATCAAATCGTGCCCACCAATCACAACGCAAGGTTTTTGTTTGGATTCTTTGGGCGGGCTTTTGCAGGAGTGACGACAAAGCTGCGCGACGCTGGAGAAAGCGCAACAGGAAAGATGGCTACGGCTATTGAACAGCGCTCGTTTGACTCCGCTTTGGAATCAGTTTTAAAAGAATTAGACTTGGAGTTTTCGTTGAAACATGAGCAGGAAGAGGCTCTCCGCTCATTCCTTTTCAAGAAGGACGTTTTCGCTGTTTTGCCGACCGGCTATGGCAAAAGTCTGATCTACCAGCTGGCTCCGCTCGTAGCCAAAAGGATGGGCTAGTTTGTGCAGTACGAAGAATTAATAAACAGCTTTGAAACATTACTTTTTGATTGTTTCTTATTTCCCCGTTATTTTAAATTTAAGGGAAATTATTTCACCAAACACCACTAAATAAAAACTCTCAAAAACAGTTTAAGCAAACCCTTGAAAAACACTTGGAAAAAAATGTGTATGTGGTACAGACTCCAAACTTGTGGTCATTATCTCCAAACTTCTTAATATCTAGAACCTGTTTATTAATTAATACGCATTTTGAAAAATTATTTTATTTCAAGGCCTCCCCCACTGCTTTCTGTCGCTCTGACTATGTCACAGTCACTGTTGCGCTGATTGGTCAGAGCGTTGGCCTATACGCACAGAGACAGTTTGAAAGACAGCGGGTTGTTCCTCCTACCCTCTTCGGAAATGTCTACGGCTCGAGGCCAGACTAAATATTCACATTTAGTCTGGCTTGCCAGGCTAGACAAAATAGCGATCAAAAATGCATTCCTGTATTTAATAAGATCTCATCTCATCTCATTATCTCTAGCCGCTTTATCCTTCTACAGGGTCGCAGGCAAGCTGGAGCCTATCCCAGCTGACTACGGGCGAAAGGCGGGGTACACCCTGGACAAGTCGCCAGGTCATCACAGGGCTGACACACAGAGATAAACAACCATTCACACTCACATTCACACCTACGGTCAATTTAGAGTCACCAGTTAACCTAACCTGCATGTCTTTGGACTGTGGGGGAAACCGGAGCACCCGGAGGAAACCCACGCAGACATGGGGAGAACATGCAAACTCCGCACAGAAAGGCCCTCGCCGGCCCCGGGGCTCGAACCCAGGACCTTCTTGCTGTGAGGCGACAGCGCTAACCACTACACCACCGTGCCGCCCTATTTAATAAGATGAGAAATAGAATTTTGAGAATAAAAAAAAAAAAAAATTGCCTTCAGTTCTCCTTTAACACAAAGCTTCCTTTTTGCACAGTAAAGCTGTAACTGGTGTTTGTAGATGTAACTCTGTATTGTAGCTTGACAAAGGTTAACCAAAGTAATCCTGAGCCCATGTGGTTATATCAGCTACAGATGAATGATGGTTCTTGATGCAGTGATGTCTGAGGGATCTGAGATCACGGGTGTTCAGCTTAGGCTTGTGCCCTTACCCTTAACTTACCAAAATTCCTTCAGATTCTTTGAATTGTTTAATGATTTTATGCACCGTAGAAAGTGAAATATCCAAATCCCTTCTTATCTTTCTTTGAGGAACATAAACATTCCAATAATTTGCTCAGGCAGTTGTTGACAAACAGGAGATCTTCTGCCCATCTTTACTCCTCAAAGCCTTGGCCTTTCCTGGATACTGATTTTGTACGGAATCATGATTACAATCACTTGCTGACACCACGTGTTTCAAATCACATCATTAATTAATAGTTTTACTAGAGCTGTGCAATATATCGTATTTTTATCACGATATCGATATTGGTGTCAAACGATATCAAAATTCATAATATCGATATGAAACGATTTTTTGTCATTTGTCGAAAGGGACGTGCACAATATTTCTACAATGGCAATAAAACAACAATAACATTGACGTGACAGTAAGGTAAAACGAACCCTTCTGTCCCCTAAGGCACACCGTAGCCTTGCATACGTCATCCATTCTACTCCCGCGATATCTCCGCAACAGTAAAAAATCAGTTCTTCTGTTTTCATACGTGTCGGGTGATTTGATATATTGATTTGTTAATATGTTGTTTGATTTGCTTGATAATAGTTATAATAATACAATTAACATATATTTACGTCATATTTTTGGATGTGGGACTGGGTAATGTAAAAATGGCATCTACGGAAGAAAACAAGCACAACAATATTAGCACATATCCAGCTTGCTAGCTGTGTTAGATGTGTTAAACCGTGTGGATTTAAGTGGAATAATTGCGAGTCGTCCTGTGGTCCAGGCAGCGTTTTAAGGTAAGGCAATCTGGTTATTAATGTTGCCCGCCGCGGCATGTTTACTTGGGTTCATTTGATTTTGACTTGTGCATCTGCAGCTAGCATCATGCTTTGAAGTAGGTTCTGCTAAGGACGGGTTTATTGCGCGATGTAGACGGACTCAGATGTAATTACATTGTTTTTAAAATTCCGTGCGCTTAAAACGGTGTCCCCCTGCTAATCATGTAGCCCTAATCATGTGTTGCTTTTACTTTTCTTAATGGCGAGTGAAATATCTCTGCAAATGGTATTTCAATGCTGACATGCCAAAAAGATAGCGGAGTCCACATTTGGAAGATGAAGGAAGAGAAGCCTATTTTCATGCATGTTAATTCTTAAGGACTTGTCTCTATATTGTGCGTGGTTAATGTTGGTGTCTTAACAACACACAAGCTTACGTTGCAGTGTGTGTGTGTGTGTGTGTGTGTGTGTGTGTGTGTGTGTGAGAGAGAGAGATTTTATCCTTGGCTGGCTACAAGCCAGTGTGGACGTTACGCAGTAATCACTGGTAATGCCAGCGCTGGCTCCATCCTCTGTGATCGGAAATGTTGAGTGAGGAGAACGTGAGCCTTGTGCAGGCGATAGGACCTATGCAAAGTACGCGCTTGCACAGTAAATAGTTTAAGTAAAAGGCGTTTCAGGGTACAACGGGAAGGGTTGACAGGTAGCCTATGAGGCCTGTACTATAAAAATGTGGCCCGGTGCCTCAGGTGTTGATGATCAGGGCTTTAAAAAAAGGTGTATAAATATCGTTTTAAAAATCGCGATATCGGGGGCGTCGTGGCTCAGGTGGATAAGGCGCCATACCATAAATCCGGGGACCCGGGTTCGATTCCGACCCGAGGTCATTTCCCGATCCCTCCCCGTCTCTCTCTCCTGCTCATTTCCTGTCTCTACACTGTCCTATCCAATAAAAGTGAAAAAAGCCCAAAAAATATCTAAAAAAAAAAAAATCGCGATATCGATATTTACTGAAAAAATCGTGATATTGATTTTTTCCAATATCAAGCAGCCCTAAGTTTTACCTAATCACTAGCCCTAAATAGCCTCGGTCCCAACTTTTTTTGGAATGTGTTTCAGGCCTGAAACACAGGATGTATACACTGCCGTTCAAAAGTTTGGGGTCACTTTGAAATGTCCTTATTTTCAATGAAGATCACTTTAAAGGGGAACAGAGGGCAATATATAGAGTAAATATAACAATAAAACACACATTAACGAACCTTATTCAAGACTTACAAAAGTTTTTTGTTCTAAGGTTGGAAAGTTATAGTGTTTTGAAAGTAGCTCGAGCAAACTATTTCCGCAGTTTGAACAGCCCGCCATGATATTAATTTTATCCAATCAGAATGCACGTTCATTTTCTCTGCGTAACACTCATGACGTATGTATGTGCCCAGTTGTGTTGGCTCATTGAGGTTGGGACTAGCACGTGTGAAATACCTGTTTCTGCCTCTTGCGACGATTTCGCAAGTCCACGGGTGGCGCCTATCTCATTGCAGCAAATAAACTCTGCTGGACTCGTGAGCAACTCCACGTTACGTTTTCCGCACGAGCACCACGCCGTGTCACCTGCACGCAGACGCTCTGCCCCACGCTCGCCATGCCCATGGTCAGCATCAGTCTCATCCTCGCCGTCATCCGAGCTTCCTTCTCTTATTTCATCACCGGAGTCGAGAGTACCTCTCCTAGCTATTTTAAGTTCGTTTCTTAAGACAAGGATTTTTTAAGATGTTACCTTGTTGACAGTTTCGGCGAGAATCTTCCGCCTTCTTCAAAACGGTCACCAGATGTGTCCTGGGGGAGCGACCTGACAGCAGGAGGCGTGAACTACCTGTCAAATTGGGCGGGACGTTCACGCCTCCGTAGCGTAACGTCAGCTGATAAGGCACGTCACCACTCGACATCTGGTGACTGTTTTGAAGAAGGCGGAAGATTCTCGCCGAAACTGTCAACAAGGTAACATCTTAAAAAATCCTTGTCTTAAGAAACGAACTTAAAATAGCTTTAATAGTTAGACATAATGAACTTCCACTACATAGTACCTCTCCTAGGTTCAAACTGGTACCCTTCTAAGCCATAGCCTGCTTGCAGTGTGTCTTGCGGGATCTCTTCGTATGATTCGACAGAGCTGTCGCTTTCACTTGATGCGCCCGACGCCATGATTACACGCTTATCTCCTCTATTTCGGAGAGTTCCGCTAGTGCAGTGGGTAGCGCTGACGTCACGGTCTTTTAAAAATGGCGACTCTTGTGCGGTTTAGCGTATAAAGTATTATATTTACAATTACCAAGATATTTCGTTGTTTTCTAGTATATAAATTTGATAGAATACTTAAGAATACGTTACTTTGTCACATCAGCAACCGTATATATTATATATTCGGTACCCCTTTAAACTAATCAGAAATCCACTCTATACATTGCTAATGTGGTAAATGACTATTCTAGCTGCAAATGTCTGGTTTTTGGTGCAATATCTCCATAGGTGTATAGAGGCCCATTTCCAGCAACTCTCACTCCAGTGTTCTAATGGTACAATGTGTTTGCTCATTGCCTCAGAAGGCTAATGGATGATTAGAAAACCCTTGTACAATCATGTTAGCACAGCTGAAAACAGTTGAGCTCTTTAGAGAAGCTATAAAACTGACCTTCCTTTGAGCAGATTGAGTTTCTGGAGCATCACATTTGTGGGGTCGATTAAACGCTCAAAATGGCCAGAAAAATGTCTTGACTATATTTTCTATTCATTTTACAACTTATGCAAGGCTGACACTTGCACGATTCCGTGGCACGCATTGGCACGACTCGAGTCGTACCGGTGCGCAAACTAGTCGTAAACTGGCGTGAAGTTTATGCCCAGCCAGAGCAGGGCATACCTAACAACGTGTTTTCTTTCTCTCCCCCCCCATCTGTCCCTCTGAGTTACATGTTGATCCTGGGATTGAGATGCTGGCCTCTTCTGCCCCTCGGACCTGCTTGATCCATCCTGGTGCCCTGTGTCTGGTCGGAGTTTTATCGCCCCACTCCTGTGAAGGACGGCCCCATGAGGACAGTTGAGGGTTATACCTGTTAAAACTGTTAATATTATAGTCAGGCTGTCTGTTGTTGCCCAAATGAGGATGGGTTCCCTTTTGAGTCTGGTTCCTCTCGAGGTTTCTTCCTCATGTCGTCTGAGGGAGTTTTTCCTTGCCACCGTCGCCACAGGCTTGCTCATTGGGGATAGATTAGGGATAAAATTAGCTCATGTTTTAAGTCGTTCAAATTCTGTAAAGCTGCTCTGCGACAATGTTTATTGTTAAAAGCGCTGTACAAATAAACTTGATTTGATTTGAAGTGTGTGTAAACCCGTCGTGACTGCGTGCCATGTCGGGACGAGAATTTTGAAATGTTCAAAATTTTGGTCACGACAAAATTTCGCGACCGGGTCGTGAACTATGTGCAAACTGTTCGTGATCTCGTCGGGACGATGCGGGAGGATGCGTGCCAGTGCGTGGAAGTGCTCGCCATGCCACGACTGTCACGAACTGCCACGAATAGTTCACGAACAGCTCACGTCGAGTTCACGAGTAGTTCACGAATTGGTGCGCATCGCAGCGTGGCCGTGCCTTCCCACTGACACGGTCACGCATTGATGGCACGAGCAGTTCACGACTAGTTTACGCACTTCACGAACAGTTTGTGCATGGCACGAGCAGTTCACGACGAGTTCACGACTACTGCGCGACAGTGGCGCTCGCGTCGGTGCGGGGGTATATATAGGGCTTCCCGGACACTTCTTGCCATTCCAGAGATCACCAGCGAGGAGACAACTTATATCACAGAGACAACATGCCTAAAAAAACAAAGCATCTTCTCTTCTCTGCAATGATTGTGTCTCTGGTATTCAGCATGTTGTCTCTTCCACAGCCAATTCAAAAATGACCAGGGGTTGGGGAGGCCCCCTTTTTATATGGCGTGCCCAAGTCGGCACGACACCGTCCGAATTGCGCAAACTCGTCGTGCCAATGCGGGAAGTGCGTAAACTATGCGCAAACTATGCGTGAACTCGTCGTGCCAGTTCGTGAATGTGGACGGGCACGCATTCGTGAACTCGTCGTGAACTAGTCATGAACAGTGCGGGAGCCTCCCAGTTCGTGCCCCAAAATGGCACGACTTGCCACGACAAAATTGTGGCCAAAAGTCGTGCAGGTGTCAGCCTTGCATTATGGTGGTAAATAAAAGTGTGACCTTTCATGGAAAACACAAAATTGTCTGGGTGACCCCAAACTTTTGAACGGTAGTGTATTAACAAATGAAATGAAGTTGACCAGAAAAACATGAAATATCTTGGATTCATACTACCGTCAGTGAAATACAAGTCAAAATAAATGTATAAATCAATCACTGCTTTATTATTTTTTTTTTATTTGTATTTTCCATACTGTCCCAATTTTTTTCTGATTTGGGGCTGTATATGGCGGACGTTCTATGAAAATCCAAGGATAATATTAAACTGATGTTTTTCTTGAACAACAAAAAATGTCTAATTCAAGCAATATAGCATGGGAAAGAATAACGTTAAACTAAATGTCATTCAGCTGTCGACACGAGGCCGCAGGTAATCACAGCTGTGCTGATATCCAGTACAACACGACTGCAAGTGCGATATTGCTTTTATACATCAGCTCTAGAAACAACAAATTAATTATGAGTAACTGACATTTCAGACACATAATTCCCAAAGAAACCAGTTGGAAAAAGTGCTGCACGTTGCCATGCAACACACAGACTGACTGAATGACAGCCCATAGTAAGCGTTTCAATGTAATGACCTGCTGTTTGACATTTATGGAGCAGACACAGACAAGCGGAACGATACAAACAATGAAACCTCCCAGTGCTGTAATTATACATACAGGACACTTTTTCGATGGAATAAAAACGTGTGTTCTATTCCCTTCTAGTGGGTTTGATAGCATGCAATATTGTTAGCATATCACTTATCCTACGTGTATTACGTCACTCTACCCAATGGAGAATGAGCGTTGAATATGGTTTATGATATTGCATGGTAGTCAAGACAACATGACGTCACACATCGGAGATGTAAAACTTCCGCGCTAGTGAGTGACATATAGCCCTGTGTCCGAAATCGCTCACTCGTTCACTACTCCCTATAGAGATCTTGCAGTCACATGACCGGAAAGTACACAACCGCCATCGTGTCGGTCAAAAACACCGCTGAATACTGCTGCACTCGTGTACAGAATGGATCAATTTCAACCGACAGACTACACGGCTCATTTTTCTAATGAACAGATAACTAGATATATGTCTAAAATAAACGATCTACAGATTAGTGACCCTTATGGCTTACCGGATGGAGTTTTCACGACCGGATTTTGAACTGCCAGCGGAATACCCGGACGTGTATGATTACCTCATCAACTTTCCCTCGCTGCTCAGTGGTGAAGCACTGTGTGCCTATAAATCTCTGGACAGTTATCTTTACAGAAATTCAGGATTTGTCAGCGACTCAGATGTGGCATCTTGTAAACAAGAAAATAACTATCCTCATTGGATGGGTAAGTCACTTAAGTATTGAGTATAGCACTGACCAGCCGATTATTGAATAGAATAAGGTAATTCCAAATCGTCCGCCTTGTTTACATGGATCTGGCGTTGGAGAGGTGGAGGTTTGAGTAGCTGTTTTCTGAGCTTAGTCAACAGGCCGGCTCTGCCTGTAGCCTCGCTTCTGCTCCCGGCGCCGCCTCCTTCGCTTTGCTTCCAATAACAATCCACGGAGACCCTGCTGGTCTCGTCCGGAATGTTTTTTTTTTTTCTCTCATCCGGAATGTTGCGCATGCGATGGAAATCGCTACAAACCGTCATTTTCTGCTGGAAACCAATGTCCAGTAAGTCCATACGGTTGTAGTGGATATTGAAGTCTGGTACAGACGAACAACACGCAAAAATCATAAAAACCGTGCACAGGTAGGGAGAGCTTGTAGCCGCAGCCGTTGTAGTAGAATTGTATATAGTAGGGTTTTCCAGAATAAAAGGTAGAAGTAAAAGCAGAAGTAGAAGGAGGAATATGGCGTTTGACCTACAAGATGGCGTCTGTCACAATCTGGATCAGCTGTGACGTCACATGCAAGATCTCTATATAGGGAATTACGATACAGTGAGCTGATTGGTAAAATGAAAAACCTTTCAGACACCAGTCCGTCGCGCTGGTATTTACGTCATTACTGTCACACAATTAAAACATCCCAGATCAGTCGGCTGGTGGGTTTTCAAAATAACAAACACGCGCATGTATTTTTGTGATAAATCCATATTATACTGAGCGCATTTCCCACATTAATCTATAGATAGTTTTCATATGACGTCACAGAGTCGGGGATTCCCTGGTGGAGACCATCTTGTAGGTCAAGCTTACCGTACGGGTCACTGAGCACACATTGTAACGTGCGAGTTAAATTTATTTATATATTATTTACATTTATAGTTACATTATTACTATTTAAAGCTAGCAATGGTGCACACCTGTTGTATTCACGGCTGTCGTAATAGGTCAGATGATGACGTCAAGCGGAGCTTTTATGGAATTCCCACTGTACGGGAGCACGAAGGCGAGCAAACAAAGAAACTCAGCATACAAAGGAGAAATCTATGGCTTGCGAGAATCAACCGCAAGGATTATCAGCCTTCCAAACACAGCAAAGTCTGCTCCGATCATTTTATAAGTGGTAAGTTGTTTAAATAAACAATCAATTGTGTAACAAGCCTACATACCAGTTAATTATATTACCAAGTTTATACTGACATGGTACTGTAATACCACTAATGGATGTAAAATTTGTCTTAAATCAACTCGATATTATACACACACATATATTTATATGCAGTGTTGAGAGCTCTAAAATTCCAATGTTTACATACCTTGGCTGTAATTAGGACACGACTGTCACTTGGTTTTATATGGTGGACTTCACGGACCCAGCCACAGACAAAATAATTGTATGACTCCAGCGACTTGTATGCTTTGAGGTCATCAAGTGTGTAGGCGCTTTTACTATTCACGAAATAGTTCACAATATCAGGGTACGATATGGATGGCAGCCCTGCATAGTCACTTGAAAATGCATCTTTGTCCACTTCATAGGGGTCAATTCTCCCAATCAAGGCCAGTTTGGCTGCATACCGTTGTCATGAGATGTCGTCCAATGTATCCATATACTTCCGTTTGCTTGATTTTGCCGACATTGATCTTTATTTTAGAAAACTGACTATATAACTTAAGAAATTCATCCGAGATAACGTAGCCGGTCGTGGCGATGGTCCGTTTTGTTTGCCCTGCAAGATGGCGGCTGGGGGGGCGTTCCCTGGAATGCCGTGACGTCAGTGAAAACCATCTATACAAAGTACCTGCAGCTTTCAGTTCTTTTAAATCAAGGCTTGAATACGTTCTTCTTTTTTCGCTGCCTTTTATTAAATCAAATCTGAGACTTTTAATTTGATTTCTTTCAGCACGACTGCAATGCATGATGGGATATATTACTTTGGTTAATGACCATCGGTTGTACACGACTTTTCGTGATGCACTGTGGGATACTTTGAGTGCGCTATATAGGGTGTAATAATTCTCACTGTACATTCGGACAGCAGTACAAAATGGCGTCCGCCCTATATAGTGAGTGATTTCGGATACAGGGTGTGACAATTTGTAAGCAAACATGGCCGCCAGGTTTGCTTTGTTAAATACGGAAGATTGAGAGAGTTTTGAAAGAGAAAGACGTGTTGAACACCTGAAAGGAATGTGTATGCATAATAATACTGGCTGGCTTTTTTCATGGTATATCAGATATATTCCATTCAGCTCGCATGATACTGAACTCGTCTTCGACTTGTTCAGTATCATACTATATCTGATATACCATGAAAAAAAAACCCAGCCAATATTATTTAAATATCTACACTTGTGGACCGCTGCTCGTCCAATCTTGGCCAAGTTAATGGCCTGGAGCTCACTGTTGTATAATCAATGGTATGCATTAAAGATTAAATATAACTATTAATGTATAAAAAGCATGAAGTCTCATTCAATACATTAAAATTGTAATCATCAGCAAACTGTTGTGCTTAGAGGGATAACACTTTCACGATAAGAAAATATTCAAGTAATTCCTCTTCACGTCGGGCCACGACACACCATCCAGTCATCGACTTTTATCCTGTAACAGCACAGCCCATTGTGTTTTATTCCGTACGAACAAAACTGCCTTTAATATGGTTATGGAAAGGAGACGTACAAATGAAAAATATATACAGTGCATCAGAAATATGAAGGTTATTTTTAATAACCGACCAAGAAGAGACCAAAAGTGTATTAGCACACATTTGTTTAAAAAAAAAAAAAAAGAGACAACAACAACAAGGGGAAAAAATGGAACAAAAACAGAAAAGTATGGAAGCTGAGAGAGGCCCTTCATATAATCTTTTTTTATTCACCTTGTTATCCCGAGATAACGACATAATTAATTCAGGATCTCGAGAAAACAACACAACTAATTCGAGATCTTGAGAAAACAAAACCGTTATTCCGTGATCTCGAGAAAACAAAACAATTTTTTCACGATCTCAGCGGTGCCGCGGACTAATTTTGAAATTATCCCTTATTAAAAGACTTAATGCAATCTCTCCCTGTGTCAACCCCTGATCAAAATATTGCCTTATCTCGCGGCCTCTCGCGTCTGTACCTTTTTTTTCCGTTTCCGTTTGAGAGTACGTCTTGTGCGTTCTGGCTGCCGCTTCTCACCAGAGCTTTTTTTATTTTGTTTTATTTCTTTTTCTATTTATTTTTTTCTGTGTGTTTGTGTAGTTTGATGTTTGTTTGAGTGTTTTGTCCGCTGGTTGTGGTGTAGCTCCGGACCCAGTTTTGGGCGTCGGTTCCCTCCAGGCCTTGGTTCGCCGTGGGCGATGCCTGCGCTCCCAGCTGTGGACTGCAGTGAGCCTGTTGCTCATTTTATATTGTGGTTGTCCAGCGCTCTGTGCTTTAACGCTTGGCGTGATGTTCCGAGCGATGTTGCTTGGTGGTGTCGCGGCGGCTGTGCAGGCGGTTTGGGACACACCAGCGCTCTGCGTGGCGGAGCTTCTCTGCTCGCTTTGTGGATCCACGGCGTGGTGTTCGAGCGATGTTGCTGACGGTGTCACGGCGGCGGTGCTGGAGATGTGGGACTTGTTTTCGTGCGCCTTTTGGTGGGACTGTGGCTGCTACACCACGGGAATTACATCCTGACCCCTACTTGGTGGACTTTTTACTTTTTATTTATTTATCATCATCTTTTTATTTATTTTTTTTCTTTCCTTGTCTAGAATTGTAAAGCGTCCTTGGGTTTTTTGGAAGGCGCTATATAAATTTAACTACTTATTATTTTTATTAGGTGATCGATTATTCCAGACATTCTAATGACCAAAGTTGCGTCTATACAGAATGAGAAATAGCCCCAAAGTCAGCATATCACAAGTCTCTTGGCGCACCTGAATAAACCATTTCTCAGCTGTTTACTCGAGATCACGGAATAATTGTTTTGTTTTCTCGAGATCTCAAAATAACGGTTTTGTTTTCTTGAGATCTCGAATTAGTTGTGTTGTTTTCTCGAGATCCTGAATTAATTATGTCGTTATCTCGAAATAACGCTTTTGTTTTCTCGAGATCTCGAATTAGTTGTGTTGTTTTCTCGAGATCCTGAATTAATTATGTCGTTATCTCGAAATAACGGTTTTGTTTTCTCGAGATCTCGAATTAGTTGTGTTGTTTTCTCGAGATCCTGAATTAATTATGTCGTTATCTCGAAATAACGCTTTTGTTTTCTCGAGATCTCGAATTAGTTGTGTTGTTTTCTCGAGATCCTGAATTAATTATGTCGTTATCTCGAAATAACGGTTTTGTTTTCTCGAGATCTCGAATTAGTTGTGTTGTTTTCTCGAGATCCTGAATTAATTATGTCGTTACCTCGAAATAACGGTTTTGTTTTCTCGAGATCTCGAATTAGTTGTGTTGTTTTCTCGAGATCCTGAATTAATTATGTCGTTATCTCGAAATAACGGTTTTGTTTTCTCGAGATCTCGAATTAGTTGTGTTGTTTTCTCGAGATCCTGAATTAATTATGTCGTTATCTCGAAATAACGCTTTTGTTTTCTCGAGATCTCGAATTAGTTGTGTTGTTTTCTCGAGATCCTGAATTAATTATGTCGTTATCTCGAAATAACGGTTTTGTTTTCTCGAGATCTCGAATTAGTTTTGTTTTCTCGAGATCCTGAATTAATTATGTCGTTATCTCGAAATAACGCTTTTGTTTTCTCGAGATCTCGAATTAGTTGTGTTGTTTTCTCGAGATCCTGAATTAATTATGTCGTTATCTCGAAATAACGGTTTTGTTTTCTCGAGATCTCGAATTAGTTTTGTTTTCTCGAGATCCTGAATTAATTATGTCGTTATCTCGAAATAATGGTTTTGTTTTCTCGAGATCTCGAATTAGTTGTGTTGTTTTCTCGAGATCCTGAATTAATTATGTCGTTACCTCGAAATAACGGTTTTGTTTTCTCGAGATCTCGAATTAGTTTTGTTTTCTCGAGATCCTGAATTAATTATGTTGTTATCTCGAAATAATGGTTTTGTTTTCTCGAGATCTCGAATTAGTTGTGTTGTTTTCTCGAGATCCTGAATTAATTATGTCATTATCTCGAAATAACGGTTTTGTTTTCTCGAGATCTCGAATTAGCCGTGTTGTTTTCTTGAGATCCTGAATTAATTATGTCGTTATCTCGAAATAATGGTTTTGTTTTCTCGAGATCTCGAATTAGTTGTGTTTTCTCGAGATCCTGAATTAATTATGTCGTTATCTCGAAATAATGGTTTTGTTTTCTCGAGATCTCGAATTAGCTGTGTTGTTTTCTCGAGAGCCTGAATTAATTATGTCATTATCTCGAAATAACGCTTTTGTTTTCTCGAGATCTCGAATTAGCTGTGTTGTTTTCTCGAGATCCTGAATTAATTATGTCGTTATCTCGAAATAACGGTTTTGTTTTCTCGAGATCTCGAATTAGTTGTGTTGTTTTCTCGAGATCCTGAATTAATTATGTCGTTATCTCGAAATAACGGTTTTGTTTTCTCGAGATCTCGAATTAGTTGTGTTGTTTTCTCGAGATCCTGAATTAATTATGTCGTTATCTCGGAATAACGGTTTTGTTTTCTCAAGATCTCGAATTAGTTGTGTTGTTTTCTCGAGATCCTGAATTAATTATATCGTTATCTCGGAATAACAGTTTTGTTTTCTCAAGATCTCGAATTAGTTGTGTTGTTTTCTCGAGATCCTGAATTAATTATGCCGTTATCTCGGGATAACAAGGTGAATAAAAAAAGATTATATGAAGGGCCTCTCGCGGCTTCCGTAGAAAAGGATGGCAAACTCGCCATAACTTTTCTGCTTCATTATAAGAATGTGCATTTAGGGAATGTTTTTTTTTTGTCTGGCGTTGTGGCTAGACAGCCATTTACCTGAAATACGGCATGAGATCGAGAAGATGAGGCGTTCACGTCAGTGGGGTGCTGCGTTCTATTTCTGTTACCGTAATCCAGGGCTTCAAGGATGTGCTCAGCGGATTTGGGCTACAAAGCAGAGAGATCAACACAAAACACACACACTGCTCTTAGTGGTCTGTGGTTAAGTCAATCAAGGTGAGAGAGTATGTGGGCACAAGTACACACAACACACAGAGGCATACAAACATCTCAGCCATATAGAGGAAGTTACACACAAAGCAAAAAACAACAACAGAAAAGACCCCATAAACGCAAACCCACCTGAGTCCCATATGCATCAGAGAACCTGTAGGCAAAAGCTCAATTTTCCACATTGACTCACTGTTTTGCGCTCCAAGATCACATTTTAATAAAGGACACTTTGCTTTGCGTTACTAATTCAAGAATCGAGGTTCTGGGAGTAAGATTAGGAGATTATCGAGGTTTCTGAGACTGAGAGTCGGAGATTAGCAAAGATTCCGAAACCGAGAGTGGGAGATTAGTCTAAAGGTTAGGACTTGCACGGTCTCCCTCATTTAAATTCACTGATTGTTATTGCAATGACAAAGGGAACAGTATCATCTGCAAAAGGATGAAGAGTAGAGAAGCGATATCTATCTACAGTGGGGCAAAAAAGTATTTAGTCAGTCACCAATTGTGCAAGTTCTCCCACTTAAAAAGATGAGAGAGGCCTGTAATTTTCATCATAGGTACACTTCAACTAAGACAGAATGAGAAAAAAAAATCCAGAAAATCACATTGTCTGATTTTTAAAGAATTTATTTGCAAATTATGGTGGAAAATAAGTATTTGGTCAATAACAAAAGTTCATCTCAATACTTTGTTATATACCCTTTGTTGGCAATGACAGAGGTCAAACGTTTTCTGTAAGTCTTCACAAGGTTTTCATACACTGTTGCTGGTATTTTGGCCCATTCCTCCATGCAGATCTCCTCTAGAGCAGTGATGTTTTGGGGCTGTCTCTGGGCAACATGGACTTTCAACTCCCTCCAAAGATTTTCTATGGGGTTGAGATCTGGAGACTGGCTAGGCCACTCCAGGACCTTGAAATGCTTCTTACGAAGCCACTCCTTCGTTGCCCGGGCGGTGTGTTTGGGATCATTGTCATGCTGAAAGACCCAGCCACATTTCATCTTCAATGTCCTTGCTGATGGAAGGAGGTTTTCACTCAAAATCTCACGATACATGGCCCCATTCATTCTTTCCTTTACACGGATCAGTCGTCCTGGTCCCTTTGCAGAAAAACAGCCCCAAAGCATGATGTTTCCACCCCCATGCTTCACAGTAGGTATGGTGTTCTTTGGATGCAACTCAGCATTCTTTCTCCTCCAAACACGACAAGTTGAGTTTTTACCAAAAAGTTCTATTTTGGTTTCATCTGACCATATGACATTCTCCCAATCCTCTTCTGGATCATCCAAATGCTCTCTAGCAAACTTCAGACGGGCCTGGACATGTACTGGCTTAAGCAGGGGGACACGTCTGGCACTGCAGGATTTGAGTCCCTGGTGGCGTAGTGTGTTACTGATGGTAGCCTTTGTTACTTTGGTCCCAGCTCTCTGCAGGTCATTCACTAGGTCCCCCCGTGTGGTTCTGGGATTTTTGCTCACCGTTCTTGTGATCATTTTGACCCCACGGGGTGAGATCTTGCGTGGAGCCCCAGATCGAGGGAGATTATCAGTGGTCTTGTATGTCTTCCATTTTCTAATAATTGCTCCCACAGTTGATTTCTTCACACCAAGCTGCTTACCTATTGCAGATTCAGTCTTCCCAGCCTGGTGCAGGTCTACAATTTTGTTTCTGATGTCCTTTGACAGCTCTTTGGTCTTGGCCATAGTGGAGTTTGGAGTGTGACTGTTTGAGGTTGTGGACAGGTGTCTTTTATACTGATAACGAGTTCAAACAGGTGCCATTAATACAGGTAACGAGTGGAGGACAGAGGAGCCTCTTAAAGAAGTTGTTACAGGTCTGTGAGAGCCAGAAATCTTGCTTGTTTGTAGGTGACCAAATACTTATTTTACCTAGGAATTTACCAATTAATTCATTAAAAATCCTACAATGTGATTTCCTGGATTCTTTCCCCCATTCTGTCTCTCATAGTTGAGGTATACCTATGATGAAAATTACAGGCCTCTCTCATCTTTTTAAGTGGGAGAACTTGCACAATTGGTGGCTGACTAAATACTTTTTCCCCCCACTGTATGTATGTATGTATGTATGTATCCATCTCTCACACACACTAATTTCATAATTATGAAAAGAACTCAGCGGAGTGGGAGGAACTCTTTCAGCTCCATCAACCGTCAGGAAAACCACACAAACCATTTAAAACAACAACACAGAACTCATTAACATTCATGACTCAACATTACTCAAAGATTACGTGCAGACGTAGCATTTCCTCCCGAATCACACAGCTTCTGTCTCATATCCGCTTGAGTAATATTTAATTAATGCAAGCATGAATATTATGCATTTTTGCGACTCATATAAGGCTTATATTTGCAGAAAGCGTTGAACGATCCAGCACGTGGCGTTTACTTCTGCACAAAAAAAAAAAGCCAACAGTTATCAATCCAAACACTTGATTCTTCTTCCTCTTTTGGTTGTTCCCGTGAGGGGTCGCCACAGCGGATAATGTCTCTCCGTCTCTTTTTCTGTCGCACCAACTGTCTTCATGTCCTCCTTCACAACATCCATAAAGCTCATCTTTGCGCTTCCTCTTTTCCTTCTACCTGGCAACTCCATCTCCAGCATCCTTTTCCCCGGATCTCTCCTCTGTACATGTCCAAGCCATCTCAATCTCGCCTCTCTGACTCTGTCTCCAAGACGTCCTACGTGTCCTGTCCCTCTAATATTCTTGTTTCCAATCCTGTCCGACTTTGTCACCCCCAGTGAGAATCTCAACATCTTTAGCTCTGCTACCTCCAGTTCAGCATCCTGTCTTTTGGTCAGTACCACTGCCTCCAAACCAGACAACGTCGCTGCGCTTACTACGGTCAATACAAACATTTAATCAAGCCCACAAACAAACAAACACTTTCTTTGATTTCTAACCATTCAATATCCAGAATGAAGAATTTAATGCCAAAGTGAAGAATTTTAATCCCACTCCGTGTCCGAAATCGCTCCCTACTCGCTATACAGGGCACTATATAGCGCGGACGCCATTTTGTAGTGCTGTCCGAAACCTTAGTGAGGATTCTTTACACCCTATATAGCGCACTCAAAGTATCCCACAATGCATCACGAAAAGTCGTGTACAACCGATGATCACTAACCAAAGCAATATATCCCATCATGCATTGTGGTCGCACTGAAAGAAGTCAAATTAAAAGTCTCAAATTTGATTTAATAAAAGGCAGCGGCAAAGAAGAATGTATTCAGCCTTGATTTAAAAAAACTGAAAGATGCAGGTACTTTGTATTGATTAATGTGGGAAATGCGCTCAGGATAATATGGATTTATCACAAAAATATATGCATGTATTTATTATTTTGAAAACCCACCAGCCGACTGATCTGGCACGTTTTAATCGTGCAACAGTAATGACGTAAATACCAGCGCGACGGACTGGTGTCCGAAAGTGTTTTTTCATTTTACCAATGAACTCACTATATAGTCCTCTATCTAGTAATTCCCTATATAAGCCAAGGTCACAACCGGCCGTACGTGCAAAAAACGCAAGAAACGCACGGAGGGCGCGCGTGTGACGTGCTGATTTTCGAGCTGTAGACTGGCCGCAGAGGTTCTTTGTCATGTCAAACAAACTCTATGGGCGCTTACGTATGGAATCAATTTTGTGCCAAAATGTTCATACAATACTTTTGAAATATCAAACAAAAACGACAAATCAAAATACAAAAAAACAAAAAAAGTCAATGTTTTTTAGACTGGCAAACAAATTATTTGTGTAATCGTGCAAAATATCAGTCTATTCCTCTTCAGAAACCTTTTATTTTTGTTCCGCGTCTTTCTCAGTTTTGTTTGACGTAATTTATTTTGGTTACGATTCCAGCTCTCGTTTGCGCTCCCTGACTTTTTGCTCGCAGTTTTGGCACAAACTTCACGTGTGGGTGGGCTGTCCAGGAATGCATTCCCATTGGCTAACTTGTGCTTGACTGACAGCTACGCTCAGCCATTCCCTACTCGGATTCTGGCGAACTGTTTGACGAGTGACCGATCCATTGACGGTAAACAAGGATCGAATGGACTTCAGTGGTGGCTACGATACTGAATTAATTCAACAAAGTGTAAATTCAATATCATAGTCGCCACTGAAGTCCACTCCATCCTTGTTTACCGTCAATGGATCGGTCACTCGTCAAACAGTCCGCCAGAATCCGAGTAGGAAATGGCTGAGCGTAGCTGTCAGTCAAACACAAGTTAGCCAATGGGAATGCATTCCTGGACAGCCCACCCACACGGGAAGTTTGTGCCAAAACTGCAAGCAAAAAAGTCAGGGAGCGCAAACGACAAAGCTGGAATCGCAACCAAAATAAATTACGTCAAACAAAACTGAGAAAGACGCTGAACAAAAATAAAAGGTTTCTGAAGAGTAATAGACTGATATTTTGCACGATTACACGAATAATCTGTTTGCCAGTCTAAAAATAATTGACTTTTTTGGGGTTTTTTGTATTTTGATTTGTCGTTTTTGTTTGATATTTCAAAAGGATTGTATGAACATTTTGGCACAAAATTGATTCCATACTTACGTTTTTTTTTCAGGTTGCAAGACAAACTTACGGCCAACGTGCGTCTTTCTCCACGAACAAAAAAAAAAACAAAAAACGCAGCGATTTGGGAAACGCCAAAAATCGCACGGCCAAAAAATCGTACGTCCGTTTGTGACCTAGGCTATAGGGAGTAGTGAACGACTGAGCGATTTCGGACACAGGGCCAGAGTCTGACATTTTCACATTCTCAAGTCTGATTGGTCAGAAGGTGTTGATTAATTTTCTATAACAGCAGCTCTGACAGAAGTCCCAGCTACAAGGCGAATCACAGGTGAATACGAGTCTGTTCTTTCTAGCAACTTCTACAGGGACCTGAAAGGGGAACATTTATTTCACATTTATGGAAGGAATCCAGGGTCGGTGCTTTCAAACATAAAACTAAGGGTTTTTGTTTTCTTCAGGATGGACGCCTTTACAGTTTCTTAGTAATATGAGAAGACGAATTAGGTCTTATTTAGTTCTAAAGAGAGGAAAAAGAGAAGCTAGTGAGGGAAAGCCTGTTTATAATTAAGTGTTAACTTGCGTCCCAGACGTTCAACAACATCAAATATAACTATAAATGGATAAAAAGCATGACAATCTTTAATCAGTTATTAACACTGGCAAACTGCTGTGATATAAGAGGAACAAAACACTCCAGTCTGTGCTGTTAGAGAAAAAAAAAAATCACCAAATTCAGACCAAAAGCTGTCACTCTGTTTCACTTCACACCTCGTTGTTTATTTGTGGCCCTTTTCCACTACCCTTTTTCAGCTCACTTCAGCTCGCTTCAGCCCGACACAGCTCGCGTTTCGACTACCTCAGAGCAGCACGACTCAGCTCGCTTCAGCCCTGCTTATCACCCAAAACTCGCACGGTTTTGGAGTAGGGCTGAAGCGAGCCAAACCGAGCTGAGTGAGGATGGGGGCGTGAGCAGACACTCCCCTGTGCACTGATTGGTGAGGAGGAGTGTCCTCACATGCCCACACACGCCCCGCGAGCACGCTGGGATCTGTAAACACCGCAAACCCGGAAGGAGAAGAATTACGAATTACGAGAATTTCTGAAGCCTTATGCGCCTCACCTCATCTATACGCTCTTGCCAGTATCTGTTGGCGTTGTCGGTGACAACAAGCCACAGCACCAAGACCAGCAACACTAACGACTCCATGTTCTCCATGTTTATTGTTTACTATCCGGGTCGTGAGACTACCGCTTAAAAGGTCACTGATGTCACTGTTTGCGCCGCTTAACGACATCACGTGACGTCCACCCACTTTCGCTAACTCCACCCAATGTGTCCACCCACTTCCAGCCAGCACGGTTCAGCGCGGTTGTAGTCGAAATGCAACTCCAACAGCCCCGCTCAGCCCGACTCAGCCCAACTCGGCACGGCACGGCTCAGCCCGACTCAGCCGCGTTTGTAGTGGAAAAGCGGCATTATTTTCCCATCACGGCATGTCCTGAATGGTTTTGTTCCCTACTTATTGATGCTAATAGTCGTATCCCGGGCTTCTCCTGCTGCTCTTCTTCGTCCCATTTTCATATAAAGAACCCAATTTCAGCTTCATTCTCACCGCTGAACTTGAGTCACCTGCAGTCGGAAAGTGGTGAAAGAGTGATTTTGTGATCTCGGTCTCACGCATACCTGGTGAAGAGTCAGGCCTTGGACCACCACTCCTTTAGTACCATCTTCTCGCACTGCAAGAGGAGCCGAATTCACCAGGAGGTCCCGAATCTGTTCGTTATAAACCTGTTGATGAAGGAATGAACAGTGGTTCAGAACAAATAACGCTGCATTAAATAAAGGGCGCGTGTTCATGGAAGCCATTTAAATAGACCCCTTCGCAGTAAACGTCATTCATACGTAAGCGGAAATTGCGCCGCAGCCTGGACCCAAAAAAGACTCAGAAATGCCTAGTTGTTGTGTTGTCGGGTGTCAGAATCGTAGCAGTGATGGGGTTAAAATGTTCAGAATTCCAGCAGGATCTCACCCATTCCAAAAAAATCGCCGACGTCTATGGCTACAAGCCATCAAACGTGTAGACTGGGATGAAAGCACCATCAAAAATGCGCGGGTTTGCAGCGCCCACTTCATCACAGGTAAGATCAGGCTATTTATTAAATCTTTCTTTTTTATTCTTTCTAGTCTTCGTTTATTGATGTAGCAAAATACTTTGGTAACGTTTGTCTGATTAGCTGGGTCATAGCTACACAATGTAATGAATATTGTTAGCATGCTAACTTAGCTTTGCATGCAATTTTGTTTGTAGGAGAGGTCTCGCTCGACTCAAGCAGTCCAGATTTTGTGCCGTCATTATTTGTGCATGCCGAAAATCACAATTTTAAAGCGAGGATGGAAAGGTAAAATTGTGTGCCCTCGCTCTAAATGCCAACTTACGTTGACTGCTCTAACCTAGCTCCCGCCCCGTTCAGTTTCATTTCTGCTCTCTGCCTCTCGCTTTTTACGCAGCTCTGATTTCTCTTAGCTGCACTCTTTACACTATCATTCCTTTCATGCCATTCCCTCCTGCAAATTGCTGTTTAGTGTTGGGATTTGCTGTTGTAGCTAAAGCCACATTGCCATCACATCACTGGCATAATTTGATTAAAACAAAATGAATATGAATGTCCCATTGTTAATCAAGTTGTACATGCCCGCACATAACATAATCATATGCGTCTAAAGACTTGTAGGCACGAAGTTTTTCGTGGGTGTACAGTGAAGTCTTGTCAATAAGGTACGAGTATATATCTGGCCATTGTATACCAGGGAACTTACGCTACGTTCACACTGCAAGGTTTAATGCTCAATTCCGATTTTTTTGTGAAATCTGATTTTTTTGTGAGGTCGTTCACATTAACAAATATATGCGACTTGTATGTGATCCTCAGTATGAACGAAAAGCGACCTAAAAGTGTTCCGCATGCGCATTGCAGGATACGACGACGTCACACGCAGTGAGCATGGCCAGTGTTTACGGAAGTAAAACCGCCCGGTTGCGGTATGACCCATCCAATCTAGCTTGAATAGCTGCATCCCCCCAAATGGAAATCAGCTCCCTAACCTCTGCGTCCTTCCATTGAGAAGATTCAGAACCTTCACAGCCCGAAGCGTCCCTCGCATTGATGTCATGCGCCGGGGCGCAGATACGTTTTTTGAACTGGGGGGGACAAAGCTGCCAGCAAACCAACCCCAACCCCGATATGCCTGTCAAACTTGTTGTGGGTTACCATAGCAACCAAGCTCGAGCTCGCAACCTGTGCAGTCTGTGCAGCTCAACCAACCGAATATCAGTCTTTGTTTTGTTTTATGTGAATTGTTGCAACTATGTATACACTGCCGTGCACCTCAATAAACCGAATGGTAATTAGTCTTTTGATTTTTCCGTGAGGTTTGCCTTATGCAAAGAAAGACAGCATAGACGTTTTTTCCTCCCTATAAGTGGGGGGGACCGAACGAGGTGAATTTAAATATGACTCGTCCCACCCTCTATCTGCGCCCGTGATTATGCGCCATGTTGTTGTAACTTTTTTTGAGAGACCTGCCGCCTACTTCAGCGCAGAATAGTGACGTTTGTGGCTTGTTGATGACGTGTAAGTCGGATGAATGCGACCTGGCGGTTCAGACTGAAGTCGCATATGAAAAGAGCGGATAGGAATCGGAATTAGGACCACATATCCAAACGGCCTGGGTCGGATTTGAAAAAATCGGATCTGTGTCGTTCATATTGTCAATAAAAGATCAGATACAGGTCACATATGGGCGAAAAGATCGGATTTGAGTCACTTCAGCCTGCAGTGTGAACGTAGCCTAACTAACATCGTCCGTCCACTCTTTAATTAAATGCGGATCCGGTAGGCGATGTCCACTTGTTAGAGTTAACTTATTTATGTAGCATTCTCGATCTTGTAACGACAATTGTTTGGCATAATCTGACAGCTCATAATGCCGGTCTATGGGCAGCGCCATTGTTTCTGGGTCCAGGCTGCGCGCGCATCCTGGCAACGGTCGGTTTGTTTACAAACATGCGAAGGGGTCTATAAGACACTGATAAATGTAGAAACGGGACTTGTTTAAAAATCATGACGTGCTTATAGTCGATTTACTGTCACTCTCAAAAAAACAACAACAACAAAAAAAACCCCACCATACTAAACTGTACCACTGCTTGCTACTTGGGTTGCACCTTCAAACGAATGATTGTTTCTTTAGTATTTCAATATTTTCACTAATCTTTAAAAGATACCACCTCAATAACAAGTAAACATACACAACCCTGTGCTTTTTTTTTTTTAAACAAGAATACAAATTTGCCAATATTTCATTAAATCAGGAATTGTGATTTTAAAACTACCAAGAATATGAGGTGAAATCTCCGTTGTGAAGAACTCTAGGCTAATGATGACAATCAGCGTTACTTTGATGGACTGAATATATGTTAGTTAAACTCAGACTGATTGTAAATGTAGCTACAGCCATAATAATAATAATAATAATAATAATAGTTGGTGTTGAATGGTATATCAGATATATTCCATTCAGCTAGCATGATACTGAACGAGTCGAAGATGAGTTCAACATATACCTGATATACCACGGGGAAAAAAAGCGCTATTATTATTATTATAATAATTTTCTTATTATCATATTCCTTTTGGGTGTTCAACACGTCTTTCTCTTTCAAAATTCTCTCAAAATCTTCCGTATTTAACGAAGCAAACCTGGTGGCCGTGTTCGTTTACAAACTGTCCCAGTCGCTCGCTAGTGTGGAAGTTTTACATCTCTGGCGTGTGACGTCATGTTGTCTTGACAGCCGTGCAATATCGTAAACCATACCCGATGCTTATTCTCCATTGGGTAGAGTAGCGTAATACACATAAGATAAGCGATATGCTAACAATACATAGTTTGCACATGACGTCACAGAGTCGGGGATTCCCTAGTGGCGGCCATCTTGTACGGGTCACTGAGCACACATTGTAACGCGCGAGTACAAAGTCTTCAAAAGAACCCAAGCAGGCTATTTAAAGCTAGCAATGGTGCACACCTGTTGTATTCACGGCTGTCGTAATAGGTCAGATGATGACGTCAAGCGGAGCTTTTATGGAATTCCCACTGTACGGGAGCACGAAGGCGAGCAAACAAAGAAACTCAGCATACGAAGGAGAAATCTATGGCTTGCGAGAATCGACCGCAAGGATTATCAGCCTTCCAAACACAGCAAAGTCTGCTCCGATCATTTTATAAGTGGTAATTTAAGTTGTTTAAATAAACAATCAATTGTGTTTAAGTTTGTTTTTGGAAACCAAAACATCGTGTAAACAATCTCTGCAGGATGCCTAACTGGAACCACTGAGTGTATGTTTACATTGTAATGTACACTTAATATCGCTCGTTTGTCACGTTTTCTATTTCTATTTCCAATGTTTACATACCTTGGCTGTAATTAGGACACGACTGTCACTTGGTTTTATATGGTGGACTTCACGGACCCAGCCACAGGCAAAATAATTGTATGACTCCAGCGACTTGTATGCTTTGAGGTCGTCAAGTGTGTAGGCGCTTTTACTATTCACGAAATAGTTCACAATATCAGGGTACGATATGGATGGCAGCCCTGCATAGTCACTTGAAAATACATCTTTGTCCACTTCGTAGGGGTCAATTCCCCCAATCAAGGCCAGTTTGGCTGCATACCGTTGTCGTGAGATGTCGTCTAATGTATCTATATACTTCCGTTTGCTTGATTTTGCCGACATTGATCTTTATTTTAGAAAACTGACTATATAACTTCATAAATTCGTCCGAGATAACGTAGCCGGTAATGGCGATGGTCCATTTTGTTTGACCCACAAGATGGCGGCTGGAGGGCGTTCCCCGGAATGCCGTGACGTCAGTGAAAACTATGTATATTGCATGCTATCGAACCAAATGAATGAAACCCGCGAGAAGGGAATAGAACACGTTTTTATTCCATTGAAAGTGTCCTGTATGTACAACAACAATAATAATAAAGTGGCACTTGGAGAGTGGAGAGCGCAAACCAAGGCCAAATGTCATCTCTCGTGTTATTGAAAGTGAAACTAAACGTGTGAATCTGCCCTGTGACTTGGATTTGCTCCAAAATTGAATGGGTTCTTCCTTGCCCAATGCGACACCCTTCCACCAAGTTTTATAGAAATCTGGTTGGTAGGTTTTACGCAATCCTGCTTCGAGTCAGACAAACAACCCGCACCAAAAGACATAACCTCCTTGATGGAGGTGGTAACAACAACAAATCTTCACAATGAAAAATCAATTAAATCAAATTATTGCTGATATGCATCAACAATAACAATACACAGCAGCCTCACAATGATAAACAAATAAAAAGACAACAAAACAGCAAAAGAAATTAAATCATTAAATAAAACACAACTAAACATTAGTACGCATTCCTGAATAAATCTCCCGATTACCTCGAGATAGGAGAAAGCCATGTCGAAGACTTTCTCTTCCTTAATGAGGTCCATTCTGCTGAAGAGCTCCTTCATGGTGAGGTACATTATACCCGGGTTCTCACTGTTGCCCAACATTGTGTGAGTCTTCCCCGCTCCTGTAGCTCCATAAGCGAACACTATACAAACACACACACACACACACACAATGACTTTAAATCAGAAGGACGCTGAATGACCGAGTGCATGACGGTCTTGAACTCCATCTCCACAGGATCACTGTACCAGTCCAAACCTCCTAGTTCCGTATTTTCACTGCAATAATCGTACACCGATGTGAGGAAAACATTTATGATCGAGTCATTAAAATCGCGCACGGACCCTGAATACTATTCAGCTATGTAAAATGCTAATACTGTGTTTCAATCATCGCGAGCATATGCACGAAAACATAACAGGACGGGACTAAATCGACTTACAAGTTTCCTCTGATTTGAATACAGCACGTCATTTCTAACACTAAAGGCCAATTTATGCTGACAACCCAGTCCTCGCAGATAGCGTCGCAGACAGTGTCTGCGTAGCCCCCCCACCTTCGCAGACGCTCTGCGCGCACCTCCCAAAAATTGTGACCACCGCAGAAGCCTCGCAGACAGCGTCGCAGAAAAGAGGGCTCTGATTGGTCCACTCTACATCCGCTGTACACGCACTTCCGCTTCCCTACTTTCCCGGTTTGGTTTGTTTTCACGGCCGCCATTTTTAAAAACATGAGCGAAGATGAAGCAGCACGAAGAGCGGTTGATCGAGGAAGTGAGGAAGTACGTACATCTATACGACTCCAGTTCTAGTCATTATAAGTAACCGGAGGATAAACACTCCACTAACCACACCCACCAACTACTCCTAGCGATTTCGCGACCCCTTGCGTTGTGGCGGTGAATAACATCGCGCACGCCTATTACTCCCCGCTCAACGATAAATTACAACTGTCTGCGAAAAGCTATCTGCGAAAGCCTTGTCGCAAGAGCATGCAGAGGCCTTTACACTACGTTCAGACTGCAACGTGAAACGACCCATATCCGATTTGTTGTGAAATCCAATTTTTTTGTTAGGCCGTTCACATTACCAATTATATGAGACTTGTATGCGATCTCCAATATGAACGGAAAACGACCCAAAAGTGTCCCGCATGCGCAAATTGACACATAATAAGCACATCTACGTAATACGTAAACAAAAAAAAAGCGCACTCTTCAAGTTTGCAAGTAAAGCATGGAGATGAGGTGAGACCTGGCGATGTGGTTTTTGTGGCGGCGGCGGAACTCACACAATAATCTGATTAACGTGGGCAGCAGACTAATGAGACCGAAGGTGTCAAATTACTGGAAATTTCCAGAACAATCTTATAATCTTGTAATACAGGATGGTTTAAGTTATAAATCAGTTATAGAAACTGTTTTATTTAATCAGGCTAACAGATCAACATCCAGGTCCCTACCAAATCCACCATTAGCTTGATCAATTCTATAAAAGTCTATTTAAATTCGGAAAACTGTATAAATGTTGTTGTTTTCCACCAAAGAGGCGGGATTAGCCAACGCAGAATAGTGACGTTTGTCTCTTCTTGATGACGTGTAGGTCGCATGAATGCGACCTGTCCGGTCAGACTGCAGTCGCATGTGAAAATAACGGATATGCATCGGAATTAGGCAGACCTATTCAGTTGATATATCCATTAGAGATAAGTTAAGTAATAAGTGAATCGATATGAACACCTGTTCATCGGGCGGGAGGATGTTGTAAATTATTGAGGCTAATATTAGACAAGCAGTCATTATATTTTGTTGGAGAAGTTATGTAAATGAATGTTAGTTAAATTTGATTGATTTGTTTTATTTACGTGAACAGGAAGTGCTTTTATTTTGAAGCCCGATTTAAGGAAATGCTTGTGTGCATTGACGGTTTTTTTAGGAAATGAATCTCCGAAGTAAAAGATGCCGATGTGGGTTTGTTTGTATTGCCCAATTATATTTTTCCTCTTTGTAATGCTGCAGCATTGTGTTCAGTAAAAGTTCACAAAGACAATTACGTCGTGTTCATTAATTGAAGCTTCCGTGACACTACAAGGACCACATATCCAAGCGGCCTGGGTCGCATGTGAAAAAAAATCGGATCTGTGTCGTTCAGATTGTCAATAACAAATCGGATACAGGTCGCATATGGGCAAAAAAATCGGATATGGGTCGTTTCAGGGTGCAGTCTGAACGTAGTCCTAATTCTAAAATATGAGCCAAATGCAAATGTACAAAAATCACAATATATATCAGCATTCATCACCAGCCCCTGCTGTAGTTTATTACTTACCATTTCTCTTGCTCCAGCTTGCATAGACACGTAAAGCACGAGCATGCATCAGTCAAAGGATCAGAGAAGTGGGCCCTTTGCTTTTCTTAAAGGCATCCTCTAGCAGATTTATTCTCAAACTTATTTTAAGGAAAAGTAGTCGCAGGTTTCGAAAATCAAACTTTCATTTTCGGAGACTGAATAGCGTTTGAGAAAAATGAATTTTCTTTAAAATGTCAGATGGGCTTCCTGCAGTGGTGACGTATGCGATGGCGTCAGGTCGTGGTCGCTTGGAGCAAATCAGCTGTTTATATTCTCCGTTCATTATGTCATAGTTTTACAAGTATTTTTTAAACCAAATTTCGGTTTTTAAACAAGTACGCCTCATTGTGTAGCATATAAATACCACAGTGATGCTAAAAAGAAAGCACAAGCAGGAACTAGACTGCATTCCACAGAGAAAATGCAGTGTGCGCTTGATCAGCTGGACCAGAGGGTCACCGACAGGAACCGGATCAGACATGAGACCTCACGCTGCAAAATCCTTTTTTCACATGATCAGCAGAAAGTGTGTGTGTGGAGCTGCGCGCTCTAAAATCTCAGTTTAAAATGGCTCAACTCACAGCACGACATGACACTTCGGACTCTGAAATCTGTTTAAAACGATGCCACACACTCTCTCTGTTAATTTACCCAGCACCAGCTGTAGATCATGTAAAAAAGATTTGAGAGTGAAGTGCCATGTCATGCTGCGAGTTGGGACCATTTTAAACCGAGATTTTAGAGCACGCAGCCACACACACTACACACACTAGAGGTGTGATGAATGATTCAGTTTTTTCACGATTTTGACCTTCTGATTCGATTTGTATGGAAGCCGAGAGAAGCCCTTCATATAATCTTTTTTTATTCACCTTGTTATCCAGAGATAACGACATAATTAATTCAGGATCTCGAGAAAACAACACAACTAATTCGAGATCTCGAGAAAACAAAACAATTATTCCGTGATCTCGAGAAAACAAAACAATTATTTCATGATCTCAGCTGGATCACTGTATCTCCGTCGGTAGAGATGAAGCCGGGCCAGTCTTCTGCGGAGGTGCCGTGGACTAATTTTGAAATTATCCCTTATTAAAAGACTTAATTCAATCTCTCCCTGTGCCAACCCCTGATCAAAATATTGCCTTATTAGGTGATCGATTATTCCAGACATTCTAACGACCAAAGTTGCGTCTATACAGAATGAGAAATAGCCCCAAAGTCAGCATATCACAAGTCTCTTGGCGCACCTGAATGAACCATTTCTCAGCTGTTTACTCGAGATCATGAAATAATTGTTTTGTTTTCTCGAGATCTCGAAATAACGGTTTTGTTTTCTCGAGATCTCGAATTAGTTGTGTTGTTTTCTCGAGATCCTGAATTAATTATGTCGTTATCTTGGGATAACAAGGTGAATAAAAAAAAGGATTATATGAAGGGCCTCTCTCAGCTTCCGTAGATTTGAATCACAATTTATGGGGTTTTTTTGTCCTCCGTTTTATAACCGATGCAAATCATTGTCAATATTCTGTTAACTGTCAACCTAGAAATGTAAAGCAATAAAAAACAAACAAGTAGTGCTGCCTTTGGAGTCTTTATTCAGGCCCTGTCCACACGGCAACGGATTCAGGTGAATCTGATAAAATTGTTTATCATTTCGGCCTGGCGTCCACACGGCACCGGCGTTTTGGATGCCCCAAAACGAAATCTTTTGAGAACGGGTTCCAGAGTGGAAAGATCTGGCAACGGCGCTGTTGCGAAGTCGTCTGGATGAGTAGAACGGATTTGTTTACGATGACGTCACAACCACATGTGCTTCACGCCGGGTAGAAGTGTAACGAACTCGATGCGAGTTGTCAACAAATCCTATAACTTGGTTCATGAAACGCGCTTACAAAATATTTTCACTGTGAATATTTATTGTGTAATGGTGCAAAGTGAGAGAGAGAGAGAGAGAGAGAGAGAGAGAGTCAATCCCGCCAGCAAAAATAGGGAAAAAAAGGCGCGATCTCACCTCTTCAGATGTTGGTTTAAGTCCTACAATACATTCCTCAAAAAGGGCGTAGAAGAACAAATTAATCCATCAACGTGTAGCATTCAATTTATTCCGGACCATTAAAGACGCCGCCTTCCGCGTAGAATCATACGTCATCCTCGCCGCCATATTGGATGGGGCAAAGCGGAGAATAAAGATGCCTCATTCATGTGCTGCGTTTAACTGTACCAACAGGTTTGCCGTCCAAACGAGATCACATGGGATTACCTTTCACAGGTGAGACTGGAAAAATACTTTTTGTACTACTTGTATTTGGTCATTATAACGTAATTTTACGAACAGATTTTTCTGACTTTGTGGCTAATATGAAGTCTCGCGCATAATAGTTTATGCGCATGCGTCCTTACTTCTTCTGTTGTTCTGGTGTCTCCGATGGGACCATCTTACAGCGCACCTAGAGGTGTGGCATGCGTACTGCATCGTTTTCAGCAAGCGTTGCGTTGCCATATGTACCTGATATTTTACTGATCCGTTGCCCATGTGGACGCGATATTTTTTTTTTTAATCTCGTTGCCGTTGTCGTGTGGATGCAGCCTCAGACTCCAGTCACTCCATTGACTTTTAACGCAACTATCACAGTTCAGTCATTTTTGGCAGATTCTATTTTTCAAACCGCAAAACACTAAGAAACAAAAAAGCAACGAAAACTTCATGACTTCCGTCTCAATCTTTTAAAACACAAAAATACAGTCACTTGTGTTAAAGTGAAGACCACCTCTTGAGACACAACATTCACTGCTCAGAGAGTACAGAAGGCACTGAGATTCAAGAACTTCTGAGATAGCAATAACTTCTTGCCGTTATGACGAAATTTAGACTCGCACAGCTTACACAACCCTTGTTTTCTGTCACGAGACGGTAAGAAATGCCGCCAAACTGGGCTTTTAAAAGCCGGTGGCTTCAGGAATTCCGAGTCGTCTGGCATGTTGTTCACAAAGCAACGCGTGATCTTGCGAAATTGCTATAGCAACCACAAACATAGCTGCGCCCACGTACAGCTCCGGATACAGAATCAAATTTTTAATATCAAAATTATGCCGTTTGTCGAAATTTGTTATGCATCTATGGTTACTGGGATCGAGTTTTGAATCGCGGATTGAAATGGATCGATAGAGTCAAGATGTTTGTCATATACACAATAACAGACACAGCGGTTTATTACTGGGTAATGAAATTCTTATTTTGCAACTACCTGACCAAACTATGCTTACTAATATAAAAAAAAAAATATATATATATATATATATATATATAAAATACGAAATATATAAATTATAAAGTGCATATGCAATGCAAAATATAAAAGTAGAATGAAAATAAATGAAAATAAACAATTTAAAAAAGCAATCAAACGATATGCAAACATAAGGGGTGTTCACACGGCACATATTTGCATCGATGCTGCACCGATGTATTTTGTTGCGATATATCTTACACCGGTGTAAATTTTGTGGCGCGTTCACACGTCACAAACCTGCTTACTAGAGAGAAGCGTGTTCGCACCGGTGCAGCCCCACTTGCGTTCACACGGCAGTTTTTGCAACCGTGCTATACGATAGTAATAATGCGGAAATGAAATATGCGCATGTGTGAAAATGTACTTCCTTTTCCCGGTTGTCATGGCATCACCAAGCACCGGGAAAACAACGTGGATGAAGACACCGGTGTTGCCAGATACTGCTGACGTTTTCCAGCCCAAAATATGTTCAAATCCGCCAAAATGCACTTAAAGGAGTACGCCACCCCCAGGTGAAATTGAGTCAGTCCCTGCAGTCCCTAGAGTTGGATGAGTGAGTCAAAGCGTTTTGTAGCCGACCCAGCCATTGTCCTGATCTGGAAACGTCCCGGTTAGCTTTAGCTTAGTCGCTGTAATCCGGTGTCTCCAGATAGCATTGTCGTTGCAAAAGTGAATCAAATAACTCAAGATTTTTTATAATTATTTCTCATGACCTGTACATTCACATCGAGTACACATATCAATGCAAATTAACACGAAGGGATTTACTAGACCAATTTATATCTGGAACTATTTTCGGCCACAGCACAGGCAAAGCACCGCTGCAGGCGCAAAGACACCACGCAGCACCTGAAAACCCTGGTTTCCCTGGTAACACTGGTGTATTGACGTAAGTTGTGGTGCTGCGTGGTGTCTTTGCACCTGCAGCGGTGCTTTGCCTGTGCTGTGGCCGAAAATAGTTCCAGATATAAATCTCATCTCATTATCTCTAGCCGCTTTATCCTTCTACAGGGTCGCAGGCAAGCTGGAGCCTATCCCAGCTGACTCCGGGCGAAAGGCGGGGTACACCCTGGACAAGTCACCAGGTCATCACAGGGCTGACACAGACACAGACAACCATTCACACTCACATTCACACCTACGGTCAATTTAGAGTCACCAGTTAACCTAACCTGCATGTCTTTGGACTGTGGGGGAAACCGGAGCACCCGGAGGAAACCCACGCGGACACGGGGAGAACATGCAAACTCCACACAGAAAGGCCCTCGCCGGCCCCGGGGCTCGAACCCAGGACCTTCTTGCTGTGAGGCGACAGCGCTAACCACTACACCACCGTGCCGCCGTCCAGATATAAATTGGTCTAGTAAATCCCTTCGTGTTAATTTGCATTGATATGTGTACTCGATGTGAATGTACAGGTCATGAGAAATAATTATAAAAAATCTTGAGTTATTTGATTCACTTTTGCAACGACAATGCTATCTGGAGACACCGGATTACAGCGACTAAGCTAAAGCTAACCGGGACGTTTCCAGATCAGGACAATGGCTGGGTCGGCTACAAAACGCTTTGGCTCACTCATCCAACTCTAGGGACTGCAGGAACTGACTCAATTTCACCTGGGGGTGGCGTATTCCTTTAAAACCGCCCAATCTGGCAACACTGGAAGACACGCAGTTCTGTTGTTGTTGATATTCGCCATTTTGGAAGCGCAAAATACCAGGATGCAAATTATGCAATGTCCGTATGTAATCAACTCTCCTCATGCGTAGCGACTCTACCCCGTAGCATTCAGACGCTCCATTTTATATCGGTGCTGCCCCGCAAACTAGCATTTACTCCGGAGTAAATTTCTTAAACCACCTCCCGAGCAGGGTTAGATTTGCACCGGTTTAAGCAGCTTTCAGGGGCTACACCGGTAGAACTTTGTACCGTGTGAACGCTCTACCAGGGCAGCCCCGGTGCTACACCGGAGTAAAAGTTGCCGTGTGAACACCCCTTATGGTTACTGGGATCGAGTTTTGAATCGCGGATTGAAATGGATCGATAGATTCAAGATGTTTATTTGTCATATACACAATAACAGACACAGCGGTTTATTATTGGGTAATGAAATTCTTATTTTGCAACTACCTGACCAAACTATGCTTACTAATATAAAAAGAAATATATATATAAAACACGAAATATATAAAATATAAAGTGCATATGCAATGCAAAATATAAAAGCAGAATGAAAATAAACAATTAAAAAAAGCAATCAAACGATATGCAAACATAGAGGTAGATATACTGTGCAATGTCTTGTGCAAAATTGCAAATATAGAAGTAGATGGTGATTATAATCCGTGGTTCAAACGCCTCATGGCTTTTGAACCACGGACTGGAGATCAATTAATCATCACACCTCTAACACACACACACACACACACTTTCTGTAGATCATGTGAAAAAGGATTTTGCAGCGTGAGGTCTGATGTCTGATCCAGTTCCTGTCGGTGACCCTCTGGTCCAGCTGATCAAGCGCACTTTGCATTTCCTCTGTGGAATGCAGTCTAGTTCCAGCCTGTGCTTTCTTTTTAGCATCACTGTGGCATTCATATGCTACACAATGAGGCGTACTTATTTAAAAACTAAAATTTGGTTTAAAAAAATACTTGCAAAACTAGCAAAACTATGACGTAATAAACAACTGAGTTGCTCCAAGCGACCACTACCTGATGTCATCGCCTACGAAGCCCCGTCTGACGTTTTAAAGAAAATTAATTTTTCTCGATGCCATCCAAAAAAAAGGCATTAAAAATTTTTTTTAAAAATCATAAAGTTGACGAAGTCACAGCCAGAACCAAGTATTCCATTCCTAGCCTAGCTCATAGGCGCAACTCTGCTGCAGTATCAGTGATGTGATGTTCAAAATGCACACGAGACATTGCCCAGCAGACCTACACTCCATGCTTCCAAGTAAACCAAATAAACGACGCGTCACCTGAACATCAACATCCTTTCCAGTTCATGCCCTTGCCATTCCAGATGCCAGGACTCACACATTGGACAGAAGCTTTATCCACCAAGCAGTCCAAGTCTGGAACACTCTGCCAGGTAGTGTGGCTGGTAACATCACTCTGGCAGGCCTGGCATCATTCAAAACTCGGGCCCACCGGTTTCTTCTGGCTGTCTAAACTGCTGTGAACCATCTGATTAGTCCTTGAGTTTCGGAAACTACTTGGCTATTGTTCACTCTAGCGCTATATATACACACACACACAAAAAAAATAATCAGTAAAAATACTTGTAAAACTAGAAAACTACGATGTAAACAGAGAACATAAACAGCCGAGTTGCTCCAAGCGACGCATACGTCACCACCGCAGGACAGTGTTGCCAGATTGGGAGGAATCCCGCCCAGTTGGGCGGTTTCAAGTGCATTTTGGTGGGTTTTGAACATATTTTGGGCTGGAAAACGTCAGCAGTATCAGATACTGCTGACGTTTTCCAGCCCAAAATATGTTCAAAACCCACCAAAATGTACTTGAAACCGCTCAACTGGGCGGGAAACCTCCCAATCTGGCAACACTGCCGCAGGATGCACCTTCTGGCATTTTTTTTAAAAATTCATTTTTCTCGAGCACTATTCGATCTGGGTCAGTCCATGAAATGGGGTTACCAAAATGTGACATAGAGGGAGTCACTTAAAACAATTTACAACTGAAAACAACTTTGATTTCCATGAAGCATTGACCATATAAGAAAATATAACATAGTTGTTAAGATAACTCCTGCTCTACAATGTATGATAAAATCCATAAATATTTACCCGGTTGCTAATGTAACAAGGACACGAACAAGCTTTTAAAAATAAAGGAAAAATATTGATAAAATCAATTTTTTGCTTTTATTTGCTTACTTTAAACATTAACACTGAATAAGAATTCATTAGAAATATTAGTTCAACATCATAAACACTGAAAATATGAAATACCAGTATTTCACAAACTTCATAAAATCTCTTTAAGATTTGAACAATAACAACAGTCATTAACAGGAAACAGTTTCATCCTGTATGGGGTAAATGAGATTATTGAATTCATTACTTTACTTAGTCACACTTATATCTGCACTTCTCTAGAGCATGTGTTGTGGTGTGTGAGATCCCGCGAGAAGTTATCTCGCGTCAGTTCAGCTGACCTAGATTGAGTAAATAGGTCTCGCAGGTTGTGAACGAACCAGGAAGTGAGTGGACGCTAAGTTAGGATGTGAGAAAAAACATCGATAATTTCTTTTATTGACGTTTGTTTAAATTTCTTTCTACCTACACCGTTTTTTACGTCATTTACGCAATTACGTCATTGAGATGAAACGAGGTACGTGATTGGCTCATCGCTCTGTAACAACCAATGAACGCGCTTGTTAGCTGTACGTAAGCTCGCTTCAAACAAAGAGTTGAAAGATGGCAGCCTCCGTGATCGAGCGTAAAGATGCAAATCCGAGGCTGCCATCTTTCAAACAAAGTTGGAACGAATAGGATACGAATGTGGATGAGGGAAAAATCGGAAAAAAATTTTTCTTCAAGTTTTGAGGTGAAAAAAGCGGAATTCCGCGAATTCGCGGAAAAATCACATCCCTGTTATAGTCATTTTAATACAGAATTTACTCTGATGAAATTTTTCAGACACTCCAACGCCCCCCCTAAAAAAAAAAAAAATCGGATCTGCACAATTCAGCCGTGAAAAAGGCGGCATCCACCAAAAAGCGCGCCGTCTGCATCCCTGTAATTAAACTCATAGGTTTACCGACTTTAACCGGCTAATGAGGCTCGGTGGTCGGTCAAGATTTTTTTTTAGTTTTTGCCATCCCTAGTTTCTGTATCCACTTCTTTTGAGTGTACTTCTTGGTTTTAATAACTTGCTTGCTTGCTGGACACAAACATGGCAATAAGTTCTTGTGTTAATGGACCAGACTCCACTTTTGGATCATTAATCCTTTTTGACTGAGAATGACCTGCATGCATGGTTTTATGTTGGCTTCTGGCACATCCGTACAGTTTTACATCCATACAATACCTACAATTAAAAACACCTTCTTTTTATTGTATTTATTTAATTCCTGGGCTCCCATTTGTCACACGGAGTGATGTCGCATCCCATCCATACACTTTACAACAGGTTATTAGATTCTAATAGAATAGATGAGCCAAAATAATTGGGGATCTTTTTTAATGGGCCCCGACTTGTTACAAGTATGAATAGGTGGGCCTTAAAGCAGAAAAGGTTGAGAACCCCTGCGTTAAAGTGCTGATGACACGTTTTTGACATCTTTGGCAATGTTTTATAACATAAAAAGTAATTCCCGATGATCCATATATTAATTCACAAAGGCGCCTATTTTACAAGTTATGATAAAAAATGCGGCTATTTGGGCAAATTTGACGGGGCTGCAGCACCCAGGAGACGAAAGAGGAGGAGGAGCTATATGACGTCAGCGAAAGAACCTTCCTCCTAACTTACCAGTTTGTTGTTAATGCGACAGGTGTTCAGTTTATCATTAGTATTTTTATTAGACATTATTATATATATATATATTAGTTATTATGCTTTCGCGTTGTGTTGCCAGCTTTTGCTCCAAAACCCACAAGGATGGGGTAAGTTTATTCAAGTTTCCCAGAGATCCCGAGCTGCATGCGAAGTGGGTGAAGCAAGTCAGGCGCACTCGTGACAAGTGGGAGCCCTCACCAACATCCGTCCTGTGCTCTGAACACTTCGATTTGGATTGTTTTGACACCCTTCCCAGCTTAAAAGAATCTCTTGGGTGTTCAGTTCAGCACAAACGTGTGTTACTACCATCAGCAGTGCTTACACAGTGTTGCCAGATTGGGAGGTTTCCCGCCCAGTTGGGCGGTTTCAAGTGCATTTTGGTGGGTTTTGAACATATTTTGGGCTGGAAAACTTCAGCAGTATCTGGCAACAGATACTGCTGAAGTTTTCCAGCCCAAAATATGTTCAAAACCCACCAAAATGCACTTGAAACTGCCCAACTGGGCGGGAAACCTCCCAATCTGGCAACACTGCCAGTATTCCGGAGGGGGTCTACTCGTAGCTATGCCGGATCCAAAGACAGTCCTCCTGTCAGAACATGTGTTGTGAAATGACATAAGATAAAAGGTACATAGAGCTATAGATTCTACATGATAATCATAAATGTAATCATAAAGTCGGCGTGATATCAGTCATGTATTTGCTTGTGAAAGCTTGTGGCTTTCATGTAACTGCCGCCTAGCAACGAGAGGCAAAGGGTAAAGAGCGTAGGCTATCATAGATTCTATTCGGAAGAGATCAACACAATTCTAGACTCCCAGAAGAGGAAGAGCTAGCACTAGAGAGTTCACCGGCGTTTTCATGCACCATTTCCATTGAGTAGAACCAGAGTAGAACAGCCAGTGAACCGCAGCGTGTTCTCCCGCTGACGTCACAACATGGCCGCGAGCCACGGACCCAGTTTTCTTGCGCTGTGCAATTAAAAGTTGGATATTCGCGTAACAACAGCTTCTTTTCACGTAATTATAACAGAAATCTAACGTTTGCCGTGTTGTATAGTTTATTTAAGAAATTGCATAGAGTCATGTTCGTGTCATCAGCACTTTAAAGAACACTTAAAATGACTCCGCTGAATTCAGTAATCTACTCTACAGCGCACTGTGATTTCACTAAATTCATGCACATGCGAGTGGAAGAAAATCAAACGGTAAGCGAGATACGACTTCCTTTATAAAAAAAGTCGAGGCTGTCAGTCTGAATATAGATGTGCACTCAGGTGCCTGGTGTCAGATCGTTCAAAACAGGAGGTCTTTCGATTTCTGAACATACACTAAATAACTTTAAAAACGCACATTGATAAAACTTGCTGAATTCGTGCTGAGTTTATCTCAAGAAGAAAAGAAATATATCACAATGGAAAAATAACTTCGTTCCGCCCGAATAAGTTCCAAATCTGTGCTCAAATCAGAATTTAAGGGAGTTGTACTCAATAACGTACAATATGACTCGGGTAGTCAATGACATGGACAGGCTTTAATTTTCAAACAAATTTTGCATACACTGTACACACACAATCTTGCCTATAAATACCCGGGGGAAATGATGGGAAAATTGTCATTATTGAAGATGCCACGCCTAAACCAAAATCAACGTGAACAGGCCATCGGGATGTTGCGTGCCGGAAGTACACAGACAGAGATCGCCCGGCACTTCGGTGTTCATCGTTCGACCATTTCCCGTTTGAGTCAGCGTTACAGACAGACAGGGAGCACCAGGGATCGTCCACGCCCTGGTCAGCCTCGAGTCATGACGCCAGTTCAGGATCAGCACATCAGGCGAGCTCACCTCCGTGACAGATTCCTGACACCCTCAGTCACTGCTGCTGAGACCCCTGGACGACACAGACCCCGAATCTCCAGCATGACGGTCCGAACATGGACCAACTGTCACTTTGAATTTTTTTATTGTGAATTAATTCTTGAGTTTGACAATAAATGTCCTTTATCGATGTTTCAAGATGTGTGTGCATTACATACAATATCATAAATTTCAAATATATGCATGGATCTAAAGTGATATCGTGTTGAATTCCATTGTGCGTTTTTAAAGTTACTTAGTATATTTTAAAAGTCATTTTCTTTCATCAAATGTGTAACGAGTAATTCCCTTAAACCGTATGCACACCGGGGTCACGGTGAAATCAGAAAAGACCATTTACACCCATGAAGGTCGATTATAGTGAATCGGTGTCGTATGCAGGAATCGTAGACACGTCCGAGAATATATTCATTTTAAAAAAAAGAATAAAATAAAAAAAATAAAGCCAGAATCACATCTCACAGCACTTTCCCTTCACAGTGAAACCAATCGTTTACAAAGCATACGGGTTTCATTTCACTCCCTGTTTACACAGAACTACACTCGACTCGGACAATCGATAGATTTCAATTAAGATTTGATTTACTGATAAACGGTACGCCTTTAGGTCAATATGTTAACATGATTAATCATTAAACAAAAGGCTCAATCCAGCCACTGTACACACGCCACGATGAGATTAGAGGTTTTATTATAGTGACCTGATACCGAGACGCTTCATGGGGTTTGTTATATTTTCCGATCCTTTGACGTAGTTTATGCCATAAAAGTGATGCTGATCCACGAAACAGCTCTTCCACAAACACGGGACGCAAATTGCTTTAATCCCGATTCGGATCAGATTCGTTTATTAAAGGGATGTTTGGAATAAATATTTCTGACGCGTCTCCTTGGTGATACAACTCTCGTATCCGGACAGAACACGGGAGGAGAGAGTTTCAAAGAGAGCGGGTTGTATTTTCTAGGAACTTGGATGTTTGCGCCACGTGGTCACATGATCACGCTCCATTCTAAGCAGCCGAAGAGGTGCTGGAGTACAGAAGGTGGTTTGGGACGAAGCAAGATTCCAGGAACAATATAAAAGCACAAAGTTCATTTTGTATTTTGCGACTCAGGAGGTGTTTAAAATCAGAGCGAGGGTCACAGATACTCAGGTGATGAGACTAAATGTGTCAAGAAGCAGCTTTCTGCCAACGTGAGGTGACATCTGGATAGGAGGAAAAAAATAAATAAATCATGGCCGTGTATCCGGTGGAAACAAAAATTATGAGATGATCACCGAGTTTGGCGGAAAAAAGTAAGTACTTTGACCAGTGATCTTCTCAGAGGAGGACGGAGAGAAACACCAACATGGCCAATCCACACACAAATAAAGTCACATAGTATAGTACCACTTGTAAAGAAGGAAATTATTCCCGGACGCAATATAAATAGAATCTCATCCAAATAGGATTTGAGGGAAAACAAAACAAAAAAAAAACAAAACATTAACGCTGAAGGACTTGCACATCGATATTTATGGGGGCAGCCATGTCCTGAAGGTTAGAGAAGCAGCCAAAGGGTCAGCAGTTCGATTCCCGGGACCGGCAGGAAAAATGTGAGGATCCGCACTGAGTTAATGAACAGCACTTTCCTCTCCCGCTGTATCATGGCTGAAGTGCCCTCGAGCAAGGCGCCTAACCCCCAACTGCGCCCCGGGTGCTGTAGTATCGCTGCCCACTGGTCTGGGTATGTGCGTGTGATCTTTGCTCACTTTGCTCAGATGGGTTAAATGCAGAGGAGGCATTTCACTGTGTTTGAGTGTACATGTGACGAATAAACGCTTCTTCTTCTTCTTCCCGACATGTTCTTCAGCCAAGTCCATAATTTATTTTATTTTTTTCACGGTCTGGTTTCCATCAAATACTGCGCTCTGATTGGCTGGCGAGCGGGTCCGTATCCTACGATACAGACCCCGGTTACGGACCTCTGGCGACTCACTCGTTCACAACAACAACAAACATTTTTTGTCAACATTTATCTTTTTTTATAAGATTTATTTTTAAGGGGGGGTGGCACGGTGGTGTAGTGGTTAGCGCTGTCGCCTCACAGCAAGAAGGTCCTGGGTTCGAGCCCTGGGGCCGGCGAGGGCCTTTCTGTGTGGAGTTTGCATGTTCTCCCCGTGTCCGCGTGGGTTTCCTCCGGGTGCTCCGGTTTCCCCCACAGTCCAAAGACATGCAGGTTAGGTTAACTGGTGACTCTAAATTGACCGTAGGTGTGAATGTGAGTGTGAATGGTTGTCTGTGTCTATGTGTCAGCCCTGTGATGACCTGGTGACTTGTCCAGGGTGTACCCCGCCTTTCGCCCGTAGTCAGCTGGGATAGGCTCCAGCTTGCCTGCGACCCTGTAGAAGGATAAAGCGGCTACAGATAATGAGATGAGATGAGATTTATTTTTAAGGATTATTAAAAATCTTTTAATTTTTTGCCAGCATTTCTCAGAAGAATAGCATTAATTTTACATCATGGATAGCGACAACGACAGTCTTCACGGCGAAAGCGAGTTTTACTACCCTGAGGAAGAAGAAATAAAAGAAAACATTTCAGGAGAAAGCTAAAAACCTCTAACTGTTGCTAACGGCGAGCAAAAACATGGCTGAATCCTGAATGACTCAGTTTTGTATAAATAGGGGACTACATAGGCAGCAAAATGTTAGCCTGGGCCCACCCATCCTAAGGGTGACGCAACACGGGGGGCTGTTGCGAACTTATACCGCTTTTCCACTACAAACGTGGCTGAGTCGGGCTGAGCCGTGCCGTGCTGAGTCGGGCTGAGCGGGGCTGTTGGAGTTGCATTTCGACTACAACCGCGCTGAACCGTGCTGGCTGGAAGTGGGTGGACACATTGGGTGGAGTTAGCGAAAGTGGGTGGACGTCACGTGATGTCGCTAAGCAGCGCAAACAGTGACATCAGTGATCTTTTAAGCGGTAGTCTCACGACCTGAATAGTAAACAATAAACATGAACATGGAGTCGTTAGTGTTGCTGGTCTTGGTGCTGTGGCTTGTTGTCACCGACAACGCGGACAGATACTGGCAAGAGCGTATAGATGAGGCGAGGCGCATAAGGCTTCAGAAATTCTCATAATTCTTCTTCTTCCAGGTTTACGGTGTTTACAGATCCCAGCGTGCTCGCGGGGCGTGTGTGGGCATGTGAGGACACTCCTCCTCACCAATCAGTGCACAGGGGAGTGTCTGCTCACGCCCCCAGCCTCACTCGGCACGGCTTGGCTCGCTTCAGCCCCACTCCAAAACGGTGCGAGTTTTAGGGGCTAAGCAGGGCTGAAGCGAGCCGAGTCGTGCTGTTCTTTGGTAGTCGAAACGCGAGCCGTGTCGGGCTGAAGCGAGCTGAAAAAGGGTAGTGGAAAAGGGCCATTAGTCTGGCAAGGCAAGCTATCTCCAGCTCTTCCAAGCTCCCGAAAAATTGGGAGCCAATCAACTTTGAGCATCTCCAACAGCCCTGGGTAGAGGCGTGTTCAAGGCAGTGACGTAGTAGAACTGCGACCGGAAGCCATAGATTGTTTACAGAATCTATGCCGGAAGCACTTCATTCACTAGAAACATTACGAACATGGAGCAGCGGCAAGCCTTTGACACAGCGGTAGATGCTGTATTGAAAGCATTCAACGGGAAGTTCTCATTGAAAACGGAGCAAAGAGCAGCCCTGGAGGTATTTATCTTCTTCCTGTTACTCAAGCAGTTTCCGTCACGTCACATACGTCAGAGGAAAGAGTGATGTGATTGGTTTCAGCTTCGTCACAGCCTTTTCTGGCTTCAACCAGTAGCAAACTGAGGCATTTCAGGGAGGCGGGTCAACCACGCCTTTGGGAAACGGTTGGGCTTAATATCTTTGCCAGACCAAATGCTCACAGAGCTTTGAAGTTGCATTAGCCAGACTAGCAAAATGTAGTTTTTTCCTGCCATGGAAGTGCACTTGTATACCGAGGAGGAAGCCATTTGCATTACAGACACGAATAAGGATTCAAAATAGCATTAATTTTACAGCATAGATAGCGATAACGACAGTGTTCACAACGAAAGTGAGTTTTACTACCCTGAGGAAGACAAAATAAAAGAAAACATTTCAGGAGAAAGCTAAAAACCTGTAACTGTTGCTAACGCCGAGCAAAAACATGGCTGAATCCTCATCTCATTATCACTTGTATACCGAGGAGGAAGCCATTTGCATTACAGCCGTGAATGAGGATTCAAAATGGCGGCTCGGCTCGGTTTTCCCTTTCGGGCGCTCTCGTTTTCTGTTAGAATTTGGTAAAGAAAAAAATAAATATATTATTTACCAGCTTAAGGTCGGTCCGTATCATGAAATACTGTGACCTCAGCCTTGAATACTGGCCTCAGCCCAGAGGCCTCGGTCAGTATTTTGAAGTCCTTGGTCACGGTATTTCACGATACGGACCTCCCAGCTGGTAAAAAAAACTATATATATATAGGGAAATCCGCCACTCGTTTTATTTGATACGCGCTCCATCCAGGACATGGAGAACCAAAACCATGACATAAATCTCTAAATGTCACTCATGAAGAAATTGAGGAGTTGTTTTGATAAATTTGGATACTTTTTGTTTGTAAATGTGTCTATATAATAAAAAGAAAATCATAAGTTGGCTTGAAGATATTAAGTTTATCCTCGTGTTGAAAATCTTGTATTTTTCATCCGAAATACATTACGGATCTGAGTGACGTATTTAAATAATATTGGCTGGTGTTGAGTGGTATATCAGATATATTCCATTCAGCGAGCAGGACACTGAACGAGTCGAAGACGAGTAGCTGGATGGAATATATCTGATATACCACGAAAAAACCCAGCCAACATCATTATTATTATTATTATTATTATGCATACACATTCCTTTTGGGTGTTCAATGCATCATTCTCGTTCAAAATTCTCTCAAAATCTTCTGTATTTAACAAAGCAAACCTGGAGGCCATGTCTGTTTACAAATCGTCACAGTCGCTCGCTAGCACGAAAGTTTTACGTCTCCGGAGCGTGACGTCATGTTGTCTTGACAACCGTGCAATACCGTAAACCATATTCAACGCTCATTATCCACTGGGTAGAGTGACGTAATACATGTAGGATAAGCGAGACGCTAACAATATCGCATGCTATCAAACCAAATGAATGAAACCCGCTAGAAGGGAGTAGAGCACGTTTTTATTCCATCGAAAAAGTGTCTTGGATGGATAACTTCACTCTGATGACGTCACTCCCAGTGTTTTCCTGCTAGACACGTGTTGTCAAAATTCTTTTGATTAACTTGCGTATTTTTTTGTAGATGTGTCCATATAATATAGAGAGCATTACACGGTTGCGCAAGATATGAACTTTAGGCCAAATAAAAAAAATAGTGCGTTTCCGGTAACCCGACCGATCGAGAATTTCCGCGTCGAAATTGCCGACCGTAAAGTTTTTATTACAAATTTCCCTCGATATTTTAGTGTAAGCGGCGTTAGTTTGTCATAATTTTTTGTTTCAATGCATTCAAGTTGTGAAAGAAACGATAAAAAGTAAAATGTTTCGCCACTTCTATCAGCCCTCCTGCATAAACATGGAAGCGCACTTGTATACTGAAGGAGGAAGGAAAACCGAGCCGAGCCGCCATTTTGAATCCTCGTTCAAGGCTGTAATGCAAATTGCTTCCTTTTCAGTATACAAGTGCACTTCCATGGCAGGGAAAAACACTACATTTTGCCGCCTATGTAGTCCCCTATTTATACAAATAGGAGTCATTCAGGATTCAGCCATGTTTTTGCTCGGTGTTTTTGCTCGACCCAAGTTCTACAGTAGGCTAGGCTAGGCCGTCTGCTTTTAATGGAAGTAGCCGAGCCTAGGACGTTATTTTCACGTTATTTCTTGATAAGGTGTTTTCACGTTATTACATGAAAATATCATGAAATATCGCTTCGGTGGATCATAACTCGAACTCTCGTGATATTTTTTTTATTCGTTTAAAGATTTAAAACACTCATTTTATTATGATGTGTGGTATAAAGGATTCTGTGCCAAAATACTATTTTGTAAGATGTTTACTTGTGTTAATTTTTTTAAACAAAATAAAAAAAAATTAAGAAAAAAAAAAAACTTTCCTACCTACCAACCTTATTTTAGTATTTCATGTTACCGGAAACACACTATTTTTTTGTTTGGCCTTAGCTTCGCGTGTTGAAAAATATATCACTTGTTCACTCGTGATGTATACACTCACCACTGGAAAATAAACTTCATATCTTCACACAACTGCGTAATATGCTCGATATAATATGGTGATGTTCTGGGTTGACTTGAGTACAAACATTTCATCAACGTTAGTCTGTTTTCACTTTTCCACGTCACCCACAATGCCATTCGATGACCTGCTGATCGTGGTGTCAGCTGGAATTCATCTCTAGTTAAAATAAAAAGAGCGATGCGGCGGCACTTTAGTCTTTTTCCTGTACGCTCTGCTCGAACAGATCGGCTTTCAAAGCACCAGCTTTCATGTTAGCACCTCCATCAACGCCATCTTGTAGATCGCTAACTAGCAGAGCTGAGCCCCTTCTGTAATACAGCACAACCGTGTGTCGTATAGCTGTGTTACACTGTGGAAGTCCGAGTCCGACACGTGCTGCTTTTACTTCTACAATGGATTTCTCATTAATATGAAATCAAACAAGGCTGGAAAATGGTGAGGGAGAAAAGCAGCTCTTACGCGTTCGTTTTTTTCCCCCTAAGCTAACAGCAAAATCTATCCATTACACCTCATGTTAGAGATTTCTGAATAGCTTTTTCCTATTTAACATGATTGTAAACGTGCTAGCGAGATCCTCGTGACATCAGAGCAGCCGAAAACCATCAAGTTCTCACAGGAAGAACAGAAATACAGAATCAGCAAACAGGTCATCACCACAACCACAAAGCTCATCACAAATGTTTAACAGTTATTCCACAAAATCGAGTCGTACATGAGCTGATAGCCGACGAGGCGCGTAGCACAGAGTTTGCTATAAGCCATGTACGGCAAGATTGAGTGGAATAACTGTTTTATTCTATCCACATTCACTGGATTTTGAGAAACAGAGCATTTTTATTTTTGCAAATTCGATGAATTAAAACTTTATACAAATCGTCCGGCAAAATCATTTACGCTTAGAATGTAAACAACCCGGCGAAATGACAGTAGCAATTTGTGAAAAATGCAATAATAATAATAATTTGTGAAAAATAAAAAGATACGTTCTTACCATCAAATACTTTTTTTCCATATCTCGTTGCATTTTGCAGGGTTTTGTTTTCGAGGAGAGTTTTTATTTCGTCCTTGGCTGCTTCAGCAACACGCTCCGCCATTTTGTTTTTCTCTACTCACGGTATATGAGCTGATATCCTTGTAGTAAAGTAGCCAATCGGAGCGCACGATGGCTCATATCCAGTGAACGTGGATAGAATAATTCGGTTTAAACCTATTTAAGGTGATTCAGGGTGGAGCATGGTCTCATCATACTTTGCAGAGTTTGGAGACCAGAGGATCACAGCTAGATATCAGACAAAAGTTAGAACTCTGATATGAAAAATTTGGAAACGTGGACCTTGTTTTTCCCTGATACAAGGATGATCAATCTTCTGCTGGTCATTATTCATTATCGCGGACCGGGTGCAAGCTCTGACTGCCGCATCTCTGCATTTCTAACCGACACCTTGAGCGCCATCACGTTACAAAATCAGACTGTTTCTTGAGTCTAGGAGCTGAAGGAGCCTCCTCACCTGTGCAGTTGTAGCCGTTCATGACTCCATCGACCACTCCCTTCGTCGTGTTTTCGAACACTTCCATTTGCGTCGAATCCTCCCCGAAGACATGGTCAAACACAAACTTCAGGTCTTTATTCGCCCGTTTCCTCACATCCCTGTTTCCGGCTTTCTGCCCGCGGAAAAACGTTACCTCGGTCTCTTTGGGGTCAAAGACGAGCATGTGGTTATCCACCACACGGACGACGTTCTTCAAGTTTCCATCCGTTTCCTTGGCACTTAAAGGACGGACACGGACCACCACCTTAACGTGGCTGCACACCTGTCCTTCGGACATAATAATGGCTTTGGCTCTTACGCCTGCTCACTTCCACACTGAAAAACATAAAGTTGATGAAATAAATAACAACAACAGGACATGAAGTATGCAAATGTACTGGACAGTCAGTGAATCCTCAGATCATGAGACTTATATCGTGCTTTACAGTCAATACATCCCTTTCTTTCATTTGAGCCGGCAAGTGCTTGAAATAAAACCTGGCTCCAGCTGCGTGCAAATGTTTGTGCACCCCTACCTGATGTTTTGGTTTGTGGTGTTGTTATATATTTAAAAAACAAACAAAAAAAGCCCATACTAACTTTATTTAAATAAAAGAAGGAAAAAACATTCTCCTCAGTGCTTTTTTTAAAAAAACTGAATAGATAGATTTTTAAGGTTTTTTTAAATGAATATATACAGCACTGTGTGCATGTTTTTCATATAAACTTTGTTATAGATTTCTATTTTATGACTCTGACATTATTGAGTCAGTACAAAAACATCTTAGGCTACATCCACACGACAACGAGATTTTTTTTTTAGTGGGTAAAAAAAATATCGCGTCCACATGGGCAACGGATCAGTAAAATATCAGGTACATATGGCAATGCAACGCTTGCTGAAAACGATGCAATACACATGCCACACCTCTATGTGCGCTGTAAGGGCCAATTTATGCTGACAACCCAGTCCTCGCAGATGGCGTCTGCGAAGCCCCCCCACCTTCGCAGACGTTCTGCGCGCACCTCCCAAAATTTGTGACCACCGAAGACAGCCTCGCAGACAGCGTCGCAGACAAGAGGGCTCTGATTGGTCCACTCTACATCCGCTGTACACGCACTTCCCCGGTTTGGTTTGTTTTCACGACCACCATTTTTAAAAACACGAGTGAAGATGGAGCAGCATGAAGAGCGGTTGATCGAGGAAGTACGTACATCTATACGACTCCAGTTCTAATCATTATAAGGACAGCGGTGTTGAATGACCTGTTGCTCAGTAACTGGAAGATAAACACTCCACTAACCACACCCACCAACTACTACTAGCGATTTCGCAACTTCGCGCCCCCTTGCGTTGTGGCGGTGAATAACATCGCGCACGCCTGTACTCCCCGCTCAACGATAAATTACAACTGTCTGCGAAAAGCTATCTGCGAAAGCCTTGTCGCAAGAGCATGCAGAGGCCTTAAGACGGTCCCATCGGAGACACCAGAACAATAGAAGAAGTAGGACGCATGCGCATAAACCCCTTCTTCTACCCGGCGTGCTGCTTATTCTAGTCATGTGGTTGTGACGTCATCGTAAACAAATCCGTTCTACTCATCCAGACGACTTCGCAACGGCGCCGTTGCCAGATTTTTCCACTCTGGAAACCGTTCTCAAAAAATATCATTTTGGGGCACCCAAAACGCCGGTGCCGTGTGGACGCCAGGCCGAAACGATAAACAATTTTATCAGATTCACCCGAATCCGTTGCCGTGTGGACAGGGCCTTAGAGTCCAAACGTTCATTTCCCAGCACAAAATTAAATGTTACAGAAAATAAAAGGTTGTATCTGAGCAGCATATTACATAAGAGACCACTATCACTTTCAGATTAAAAAAGAAACCATAATGAAGCCTACTGGGTTTTGGTGCAAAATGAAGACGCGAGTGTGACCGTCAAAGTGCCCAGAAGAACTGGGGCTGGTTCTGGAAGATGCTCAGTAAAACCTACAGATAAATTCCGCATAAAACTGAACTCATCGTACCCGAGACTACTATTTTATTTTTTTTTTAAACCAAAGGGTCGTCTCACACCAAATATTGACTTTGTTTCATTTATTATGGCTTACTCTTGACTTTTTATAGTATTTAACATTGTTGAAACATTTCATTTCATTATTTTTAAGCCATTTTTGGTTTACAGTATTTATTTACATGTGCCTAAGACTTCTGCACTGTACTGTATGCATGCAAATATAGAATCATTATCTGAAAAATGTTGTCTTATTCTTTATTCACTGATTCTCGTGCATGTCTTCCTACACTGCTACGTGAGAAATAAAGTAAAAAAACAAATCTGGCTTAATAACAATAATAATATTTAAAGGGGCAACAGTGAATAATTATTCTTCATGACAACACCCTATGCAGCTTTTTTCCCCCCCACAGTTACTACACATGAACTGCACTGGAGCAAGTCACTTTCTGCAAATCCTACAACAATAATATTAATATTATTATCTTTAGCTAAATGTTTATAAAACTTAAAAATCCTTCTTGTTTTTGCATGTATGAAATATGTCTTGCCTGTTTTAACAGCATGGCCATTTTTTAGCCAGCTAGCTTAGCTTATGTTAGCTTAGCATTATGTTAGCTTAGCATTATGATAGCTACAAAACTAGCACAACTCTCACACACTTGTGAGCTATTGCTTCATGTTTATAGAATAACGTAGAGTTAATTTACCTCTCGGAATAACAATATATATCCACAACGAAGTGCAAAATGTATCTAAAACATATCACTTTATAGCATAATGCCTTTCAGTCGCAGCTCTCAGCGCGAAGATTTTCAAACACAAGCCACCCAACAGACGCGGCACCTGATTGGACGAGAGGACATCCACGTCACATGACGTCACCACATTGGGGTCTGGGTTTCAAAACCGTGACGTCAGAGCCACAACAAATGTCAGTACTTTGTCAATATTTTATGTTGATAATTATGATGATGATGATTATTATTATTTTCAATTTAAAACTCGCTAAAGCACATATTCAGAAGTCAAAAATGTCTAATCTGAATGAAACCTTTTATCGTGTTTGAAAGCGAAACCAAGCAATACATTTTTAAAAACTTTTTTTTTCCCCTTGAAAACACCCAAAGCCCTCAAAACCTTGGATTTATGTATCCTCTTTAACATATTTCTTTCCTCTGATTTCTGCCTGTATAGAACCCCCTGGCACTGTCTTTTGTGTCTTTTCACTGTTTTTAATAATTAAAAAAAGGGTTTTTTTGCAATAAATCATAATAAAATAGTTTATATAGTTGAAAATAAGTATATTATTCCATACAAGGAAAGAGATAGATCTGAACATACCGTAGTTGCATGATGCAGTTGGTTTAAATGACAGTTGAATGCCATTAGAGCCTGATAAGACACGCAAGAATTACTTGAATCAATATGTCGAAAACAACGCTTGATCTGGCATTTATTTTTGACATTTTAAACCTCTATAAAATCTCCCACGATATGAATTTTAAAAAATGTTGGATGCGGTAGGAACGCGAATTCGCTGCACGTTGCAGCCGAGACCAATTCGAAGGTGCACACCAGCACAGCCCATGCCGCTGCAGCTTGCCGAGTGGTGCTGAACTGTATGTTGTTTCTCTGCTCGATGTTGTCTGTCTTTGCTATAATCGCTGTTTAGACAGTCAGTGGTGAATTTACACATTTTTGCAAGTTATATTTATACTTATATAGTGTGTACATTTTAATTCAACACACTACGCCTACATTTTCATTTGGTTATTCAGTATGCATCATCAAAACAAGCAAATCATCTGTGACACAATTTGCCATTGTGTCTTTTAATTACATATTAAAAGAGGGTTTGGACGTTTTGTAAAGTCAAGCTATTTTGTCCATTGTGTCAACTGAAGTTAGTTTAACTGTGGAAGTGGAAGTGCATTTAAAGTGACCCTGAAATCAGAAGTGGTGTTTCAGATCCTTTAACAACTGTCCCAGAGTTTTATGGACATGAATATGATAGAATATAAAAAAAAAACAAGAACCCATATATATATATATATATATATATATATATATATATATATATGAGTGATTCCACGCTTATGGGTACTGAAATGGGGACATGAACTTATTTTTAAAAATTCACCTAAAACCATTTCTTTTTTTACCACCATCAGGTCACAAAACATGTAATCTTTAATGAATGATATGTTAAAAGATAACTTTAATTTTCTGAGATGTAATAAAAACGTATTTATATGCCAAAGTCAGAACGTAACAGAAGTGTTGTGGACATATATATTCTCAATTTTAACAATGTAGAATTACTTTTTGAAACATAGGAAGGTGATGTTTTAGCAAATATAATTAATAAACATGTGTAGTAGAATAAACATACACATTCTTTCAATAAGATTAACATGGTATATAGCTAGATTGTAATTAATTTGTAACAGACGCGAGATGGACAATCGTAACAGAAGTAATGTAACAGACATCATTTTGGAACTCATAGGCTTGACTTTGGCATATAAATATGTTTTTATTACATCTCAGAAAATTAAAGTTATCTTTTAACATATCATTCATTAAAGATTACATGTTTTGTGACCTGATGGTAAAAAAAGAAATGGTTTTAGGTGAATAAGTTCATGTCCCCATTTCAGTACCCATAAGCGTGGAATCACTCATATATATTCATTACTTCCAGGAAAGCAATTAAAGATTTTTTTTTTGATGACTCAACCTGTACTAATTATGTGTTCGTCCAATTAAATACTCTCGTGCATTCATGTGCTATGGGAATTATGGTAAATACCAAACACCGACATGGAAAGCACACATGAACGCCCCGTCTTGTGGTATTTTCCACTGGGCAACTCGTAGAAAATTTTGATACACGAGTTGCCGAGATGAGATGAACTTTAACCTTTTCAACATGGCGGCGAGCGGTACAAGACTAGCTTATGAACCAAGAAAGAAGTGGTTTTCACCTACAGAAAGCTGACTCTCGCCTTTTAAACGAGTCATGTTATGTATATTATTATAATATGTATATTATAGCCTAATACAAAATATTCTGTGGATGTCCAAAGAATGCCAAGAATGATCTAGATACTGGCTACTCTCATTGTGGCTACAGCCAAATTTCCAAAAACTGCGTGGCATTCAGTGCGTTAAGAAAATCTCTACTTGTCATGATCAGGAAATATTCAGCATTATTTACCTTTTGACTTTTGATAACTCATATTCCTGCTGCAGCTGATGAACAAGGCAATCTATAATTGTTTTAGCCAAATAACAGGCCTGATTCTGAATCTGGTCCACCATCTTTAATTTGTCAACAACAACAAAAGCATGTGAACACAACACACTGGTAAATACCACTTCTCAACTGGAAAATATCATCTTCCCATAGCACATGAACGCAGCATTTGTCCCGGGTGGCACGGTGGTGTAGTGGTTAGCACTGTCGCCTCACAGCAAGAAGGTCTGGGTTCGAGCCCCGTGGCCGATGAGGGCCTTTCTGTTCCCCCCACAGTCCAAAGACATGCAGGTTAGGTTAACTGGTGACTCTAAATTGACCGTAGGTGTGAATGTGAGTGTGAATGGTTGTCTGTGTCTGTGTCAGCCCTGTGATGACCTGGCGACTTGTCCAGGGTGTACCCCGCCTTTCGCCCGTAGTCAGCTGGGATAGGCTCCAGCTTGCCTGCGACCCTGTAGAACAGGATAAAGCGGCTAGAGATAATGAGATGTTCCTCAATGTAAAACAGCAAAGAATTTGGGTACGGTACATAATGTGATTAAAAGGTTCAGAGACTCTGGAGAAATCTCTGTATGTAAGAGACAAGGCTGAAAACTGACACTGGGTGCCTGTGATCTTCAGGCCCTCAGGCGACACTGCATTAAAAGCAGACACGTGTTTGTCGTGGAAATCACTCTATGGGTTCAGGAACACTTCAGAAAACCATAGTCTGTGAAAACACTTCATTACTGCATCCACAAATGCAAGTTGAAACCAGATATAAACATTAGCCAGAAACACAGCTACTTTCTCTGGGCCCGAGCTCTTTTATGATGGACTGAGGCGAAGTGGAAAATTGCTCCGAGGTCTGACGAATCAAAAGTAGAAATTCTTTTTAGAAATCATGGACACCACGTCCTCCAGGCTAAAGAGAAGAGGGACCATCTGGCTTGTTATCAGTGCACAGTTTAAAAGCCAGCATCTGGGATGGTATGAGGGGGCATTAGTGCACATGACATGGGTAGCTTGTACATCTGGGAAGGCATCATTAATGCTGAATGATATATACACTTTTCAGAGCAATATGCAGCCATCCAGACAAAATCTTTTTCAGGAAAGGCCTTCCTTCTTTCAGCAAGACAATGCCGAACCACTTTCTGTACAAATTAAAACTGCATGGCTCTGTAATAAGAGTCTGAGTGCTAAACTGGCCTGCCTGCAGTCCAAACCTGTCTCCCGTTTACAACATTTGGTGCATTATGAAGCGCAAAATATGACAAAGGAGACCCCGAACTGTTGAGCAACTGGAACTGTATATCAGGCAAGAATGGGAGAACATTTCTCTTTCAAAACTACAACAATTGGTTTCTACAGTTCCCACATGTTTACAGTCTGTTGTTAAAAGTAGAGGTGATGCAACACCATGGTAAACATGCCCCGTTCCAACTTTTCTGAAAGGGGTTACTGACAACAAATTCAAAATGAGCGTATATTTAAAAAAAAAAAACCTAATATATAACTTATTTATTTTTTCTCAGTTTTGACATCTGGTTTGTTGCCTTTGTGCTATTTTCAATGACATATTGAGTTTCCATGATTTGCAAATTATGGCATTCTGCTTTTATTTTATTCATGTTTTACACAGGGTCCCAACTTTTGGAATTGAGATTGTATTTCTAGTCAGCAATTTTATGTAAACGGTATCTAATATCATCTCTTAATAAATAAAGAGTAAACAAGAATTATTTTCAAGAATTTTTATTTTTACGAAAAACTTGACGAAAAATAAAATCTATTATGAATAAATATAATAAAAAACATTACTAAACACTGGTATCCGCAGAAGGTTGATACAAATAATTTTGCTTGAATGTCAGTGATTAGTTGTTTATTGCACGTAACTGTTTCCTGGACATTTCTACTACTTACACACGTAATTAGCTTTTACAAAGAAAAGTTTCATACAAACCTATGAAGAATGGCAGAATTAATTTTCTCGTCATTGTGGTTTGTCATTGTGGTGGTGGTGTTATAATTATTATTATTATTATTATTATGAGCAGGAGTAGTCATAGTATACTGTAATTTTTTAAAAACGATATTCTATGGAAACTTCATTTCTGCAGATGATAAATCCGAACTCTGGATCTTTATCGATTTTCAGTTCCCAAATGATGCTGTCCTGTCATGGCTTGTCGTTCCCCCTGCGCTTGGCTTGTTGTGGGAAGTGGAGAGTGCACAAGTGTCCATCTAGCCATTGCTGGAAGAAGCCAAAGCAGCCTCCGTATTTCTGCTCCAGTTCTTCTCCTTTCACACCAGACTGCCAGAGCAGAAGCACAAACCATTTGACGGTGCAGACTGACCAAGAACCACACACTCCAGTTCTGCTGAAGGAGGTCCTGCAGTACATGGACATTAAACCAGGCCAGGTCAGGAACTTCTGTTTATCGATTTGTCACAATTTTTTTTCGTCTCTGGAGAATTTAAGTGATGTTTTTACGGTAGTATGGGCTAACATTAAAGCACAAGATATTGATATACCATATTGTAACTTCTCATCTCATCTCATTATCTCTAGCCGCTTTATCCTGTTCTACAGGGTCGCAGGCAAGCTGGAGCCTATCCCAGCTGACTACGGGCGAAAGGCGGGGTACACCCTGGACAAGTCGCCAGGTCATCACAGGGCTGACACATAGACACAGACAACCATTCACACTCACATTCACACCTACGGTCAATTTAGAGCCACCAGTTAACCTAACCTGCATGTCTTTGGACTGTGGGGGAAACCGGAGCACCCGGAGGAAACCCACGCGGACACGGGGAGAACATGCAAACTCCACACAGAAAGGCCCTCGCCGGCCACGGGGCTCGAACCCGGACCTTCTTGCTGTGAGGCGACAGTGCTAACCACTACACCACTGTGCCGCCCCATATTGTAACTTAAAAAAAAAAACAATCATAGTTTCGTAGTGCTGACCAATCCTTGACTTGCAAGTGACGTCAAAGCAAAATAGAAACCCGGATGTCGGCCATGTTGGTGGATATACAAATGTGGGATCAAGTGACATTCCATACAAAACATAGTCACGCGTCCGCAACTCTCTTTGCTTTTCCACTGCTTTAAGCGTTCTTTTAGCTATGCCATATCTTTGTGCATTTTTGTCCCATGCCACCTGAAGTGTCAGCACTTCTGAGCGGACAAGACTGCATAAATCCACACATCAGATCAGTACCATCTCTGGAGCCCAACGGTCACAGCATGGAGGGGTCCCATGCCCCTTTTTTTCACCAGTGTCCTGAGCATGCCAGCCTGGATGACAAAGAAACATGGGGGTACCTAGCACCAGGGCGGAAGAGCTCAAGCATGCGCAGGCAACAGCCAGCTAGGAAATGGTGATGGGCAGGCTGCCATACATGGGTCGGAAGAGGATCTTCCAACTCCTTGGAGAGACACCCCAATGACCGCTTGCCTAGGTCAGTCCCTGTTTGGGTTGGCCCACTGACCTTTTTATTCTGTGTGTTGGCAACGTGATTTGCGTCTCAATCTGAGTCCACTCTGAACCTAAGCACACAGGGGACGCAAGTACGGAAGAGGGTCACCTACTTGCTCACAGCCTGAGGCCAGCTGTGATATTATTTTGTTGTGATATTATTCATCTCATCTCATTATCTGTAGCCGCTTTATCCTTCTACAGGGTCGCAGGCAAGCTGGAGCCTATCCCAGCTGACTACGGGCGAAAGGCAGGGTACACCCTGGACAAGTCGCCAGGTCATCACAGGGCTGACACATAGACACAGACAACCATTCACACTCACATTCACACCTACGGTCAATTTAGAGTCACCAGTTAACCTAACCTGCATGTCTTTGGACTGTGGGGGAAACCGGAGCACCCGGAGGAAACCCACGCGGACACGGGGAGAACATGCAAACTCCACACAGAAAGGCCCTCGCCGGCCACGGGGCTCGAACCCAGGACCTTCTTGCTGTGAGGCGACAGCGCTAACCACTACACCACCGTGCCGCCCCTGTGATAATATTATTATTATTATTATTTTATTTTTTTTAACACCCGCTACGAACTCTCAAAGAAGAACCCTGTGACGAGAAAGGTGCCATGACAGATGTCAGGCGAGAGTTCCCCATCGGCAGAGATGACGTGGACCATAGGCAAGGCAAGGCATCTTTGTGCTGTATATGGTCACGAGGACCGTGGCACATTCTGATTTTTTAGAATTCCGTCCGTGATTCGGAAAGAGGGCGAGGAAACTCTGAGGCTTAGTACGGAGAGGAGACGAGCACGGCTGAACAACATCGGCAGGGCTGATCTAACAGAGGCTAAAACCAAAACAGCTCGTGTTTGCAGTGATCATTTTATCTCAGGTGAGATTCTAAAGCTCTCTCAATAATGTCACGGAAGAATTTTCTTTTGTGTTGCTAGAATTTTGCTATAAAATGAGCGTTCTCTTGTCGTGGTTCACTCGGTCGTTGTTATAATTTTAACACGTGCATTACCATTTCGCTTCTAGCGCTACGTTCACACTGCAAGGCTTAATGCTCAGTTCCGATTTTTTTGTGAAATCCGATTTTTTTGTGAGGTCGTTCACATTAACAAATATATGCGACTTGTATGTGATCCTCAGTATGAACGAAAAGCGACCTAAGGCAGCTGGGCCATAGAAGGTTCACGCTGCATGCTGCACGCTACACGCTACACGTTCACGTGAAGAACCGGACCCTGGGCCATTAAACTTCAACTTTTCTCGGTAGTCGTCCATTTTATCTCCCTAGACCCGTTCTGATTGGCTGGCACGGCGGTGACCTTGGGGTCGTGCATGCATTGACTGGAATTTCCATCTTCACGCCTAGAAAAAAGTGTGCATGTTCATTTCTCGCTTCACGCGTGAAGTGTGCAGCGTGCAACGTGAACGCCGTTCTATGGCCCAGAGCAAGTCATGCTACGTTTGTCCACTTTTCTTTACACGCGTGCAGCGTGCAGCATGCAGCGTGCAGCGTGAACCTTCTATGGCCCAGCTGCCTAAAAGTGTTCCGCATGCGCATTGCAGGATACGACGACGTCACACGCAGTGAGCATGGCCAGTGTTTACGGAAGTAACCTAAAGTTTCCTGTGTATGACAGTAGCCAGCATGGAGTACCTGGCGATGATGCAGTTGTTGTTGCGACGGAGCCAGAACATGCACAATAGCCTGATGTTAAGGAGGAGGTTGAGAAGGAAGAGGGCAAGGGTTTTGGCTCAGGCGTTCTGCGGGGTAGTGACTGCAACCTCCGTTCAAAGGAACGTGTCATGCGCCATGTTGTTGTAACTTTTTTTGAGAGACCCGCCGCCTACTTCAGCGCAGAATAGTGACGTTTGTGGCTTGCTGATGACGTGTAAGTCGGATGAATGCGACCTGGCGGTTCAGACTGAAGTCGCATATGAAAAGATCGGATAGGAATCGGAATTAGGACCACATATCCAAACGGCCTGGGTCGGATTTGAAAAAATCGGATCTGTGTCGTTCATATTGTCAATAAAAGATCGGATACAGGTCACATATGGGCGAAAAAATCGGATTTGAGTCACTTCAGCCTGCAGTGTGAATGTAGTGTTGGAGCGCCAGCAAAATTATATGATAGAAACAATCCAGACTGGGCGCCCACTCAGAAAATGGGCTGTGTTTCCTCCAAGGTTGGACTTGATTCTTTGGCAACCAAACCAGATAGAACGTGATATCTGGGTACTCGATGGTCAATAGAAGCATCTTCAGAAAAGTCTGACTTTTTAAAATCTGGGTCAAAACCCCACATATCTGTCTTGACTTGACCGTTCAAATCGTGGTAATACTGAGAATTCAGCATTGTTTACAGACACGCTTTCAGCGGCTGCCATCCTAGTTGCTTTGTATGGAGCACTTGCATGTGATGTCACAGCCGATCCAGATTGTGACAGACGCCATCTTGTCGGTCAAACGCCATATTCCGCCTTCTACTTCTGGTTCTACTTCTGCTTTTACTTCTACCTTTTCTTCTGGAAAACCCTACTATATACAATTCTACTACAACGGCTGCGGCTACAAGCTCTCCCTACCTGTGCACGTTTTTTATGTTTTTTGTGTGTATTTTTGCGTGTTGTTCGTCTGTACCGGACTTCAATATCCACTACAACCGTATGGACTTACTGGGCATTGGTTTCCAGCAGAAAATGACGGTTTGTAGCGATTTCCATCGCATGCACAACATTCCGAACGAGATAGCGAGACCAGCGGGGTCTCCGTGGATTGTTATCGGAAGCAAAGCGAAGGAGGCGGCGCCGGGAGTGGAAGCAAAAGCGAGGCTGCAGAGCCGGCCTGTTGACTAAGCTCAGAAAACAGCCACTCAAACCTCCACTGCTAAGCCTCTACCTCTCCAACGCCAGATCCATGTAAACAAGACGGACGACTTGGAATTACAGCTGGAATTACCTTATTCTATTCTATAATCGGCTGGTCAGTGCTATACTCAATACTTAAGTGACTTACCCATCCAATGAGGATTCTTGTTTACAAGATGCCATATCTGAGTCGCTGACAAATCCTGAATTTCTGTAAAGATAACTGTCCAGAGATTTATAGGCACGCAGTGCTTCACCACTGAACAGCGAGGGAAAGTTAATGAGGTAATCATACACGTCCGGGTATTCCGCTGGCAGTTCAAAATCCGGTCGTGAAACTCCGTCCGGTAAGCCATAAGAGTCACTAATCTGTAGATCGTTTATTTTAGACATATATCTAGTTATCTGTTCATTAGAAAAATGAGCCGTGTAGTCCGTCGGTTGAAATTGATCCATTCTGTACACGAGTGCAGCAGTATTCAGCGGCGTTTTTGACCGACAAGATGGCGGTTGTGTACTTTCCGGTCACGTGACTGCAGGATCTCTATATCCACCATCATGGCGGACGCTCATGACGTAGCACATTTTGATCACGTGGTTGCAAGTCATCTGTCGAGTTCCATTTGTGAGCTCTGTTTATTTTTGCCATTTTATATTAGTTAGAAAAGCGATGCATAAATTATAAAACACATGAAAAGAAAGTGTGGCATAAACAGCATGCCTTTTTTCAGACACCTCTTCCTGCATCAGTGTGACATGACATTTAAGAAACATGTGGTTTGATGGACGAACATTATGTAACTGCTGCACATGATTAAACTTCCTATAGCGAATTTTCTCTTGCGGCCACTTGACATAGTGTTTGTTCTTTTTTTCTTTACACATGCACTTTCATAGCACTTTTAAAGATTCTGACTGTAAAGTTGAATTCTGGGCAAAATGTTCTATTTCTATTGCTGTTGGCGTTTCAAGATGTTTCGCTGCTGCACACGCCGTGTATCCTATGTGTAAATGTTTTGCCAAGATAAAATGCGTATTGTGTTCTACGATTCTGGAGATTTCCGAAGCAAGTTAGCAACAATATCACGTGACCACCATGGGGTGTGTTTTTGACCTACTTTTAACCAAAACATGTCGGAATGGGCAAACATGGCGGACTCGGCTCTCCCGCCACCTAAAAGCCAGCGGAAAAGAAAAGGAAAGCCTGCCTAGTGAGTGCAACTGCAAGATAGAGCAAGGTTTGATGACGTGTCATTTTTCTGGACCGATAACTAAACCATTCTAGCTAGTGCTTAGCTATCAGTGTTCGAATACATGAGCTCGACTGTGTAGTATCGAGTATGGAGTTATACACCTAATGTTTTGATCTTCCAGAGAAAGAAACGATAACACAAAAGCAGTAACAGAGAAAAGATATCTTCGTCTTTTGTTTCACGCAAATGTCAACCACAAATTGCATCCCTGCGACTCAAAACTCTCCGAGGTCGATGCAGAGTCACGATGTTTTCCGCACGTCGCCATCTTGGTGTGATGCAGTTCCATAGTTATGTTAATTAGTTAAAGCTCCTTGCGTTCGGCTGTTTCCGTAGGGCCATCCTGTTTACCTCAAGAGGGAGGAGATTCGGTCCCAAAACAGAGAAAAGCGACCCTCAGGACATCAAAATGATCACATCTTGTCCACACGATATTGTTCTTACGAGACATAGGAAAATGCCATGGACAATAAAAAAAATTAGAAAATTTCAAGTGACTTTGCAGTCGGCACCTTTAAATTAAAAGTAAAGGGGTTTAAATGCATATGCGTGCAAGAGTTAACACGACAAGACCAAATAAAATTGGCAGGTTTAAATCATGTGTGAACAAAAATCGATCCCAGGAAAGACACATTAAATAAAAGAAGATATTGGCCATTTGTGCTGAGGATGAAATTCTTTGTGAAATGAATGGCATAGTGGCCAATGGGATGTGTGATTATTAAAAGTGAATCACCAGCAGACACAATAAACTCACCAATTCCCTAGTTATAGATGTCAGTATGGTTCTGTGAACCCCTGATAATACTATGAGGAGGAGAATCTCATCGTAGAGTGGCATGTCACAGTAGGGGGTGGGCGTCCTGCCGATGGTCCACCACCTTGCGAGCAAGCCTCTGCTTAGACAAGGGAGCTGATTGTGTCTTTCCGCCCTGGCAGATGAACAGTTGGTCTGAGAATTGGATGGCTGTCATCTGGTCTAAATAATAATTTAGGGTGTGGAATGGGTATAGCAAGAAATGCACCACGAGCAAACCCTCATTAAAGGCTGCAAGGCCAAATGAGTGATTCACAACGTTGGGTGATATGACTTTGGGCAGAAATCCCAGATTCAACCACCAAGTCACCCTAGAGTCATCTGGCCATCAGTGAATGCAAAGCAAGACTGTAGCTCTTTTGCTGGCATGAGGGCTCACCAAAAGGCAGTTTTAAAGACACCCATTTCAAGCCATCATCCCTTGGATTTATGCACAAGGGGGTAGTTCTATACCAGGCTCCAAGGGTACAATGGCAAGACTTAAATTAGCACTAGGTGTACAATTTCAGCACTTTCATAAAACAGTGTTGTCTGTATGCTTTTCTTACTATATTACCTTCCCAGCTGAGTTTTTAGACTGATGGTATTCTTAGTCCATGACCTCGTAAACCAGTATCATCTCATCTCATCTCATTATCTCTAGCCGCTTTATCCTTCTACAGGGTCGCAGGCAAGCTGGAGCCTATCCCAGCTGACTACGGGCGAAAGGCGGGGTACACCCTGGACAAGTCGCCAGGTCATCACAGGGCTGACACATAGACACAGACAACCATTCACACTCACATTCACACCTACGGTCAATTTAGAGTCACCAGTTAACCTAACCTGCATGTCTTTGGACTGTGGGGGAAACCGGAGCACCCGGAGGAAACCCACGCGGACACGGGGAGAACATGCAAACTCCACACAGAAAGGCCCTCGCCGGCCCCGGGGCTCGAACCCAGGACCTTCTTGCTGTGAGGCGACAGCGCTAACCACTACACCACCGTGCCGCCCTAAACCAGTATCATGATGTATTTATTGATAATAACTTCAAAGCATTTACATACAGTGGGGCAAAAAAAGTATTTAGTCAGTCACCAATTGTGCAAGTTCTCCCACTTAAAAAGATGAGAGAGGCCTGTAATTTTCATCATAGGTACACTTCAACTATGAGAGACAGAATGAGAAAAAAAAATCCAGAAAATCACATTGTCTGATTTTTAAAGAATTTATTTGCAAATTATGGTGGAAAATAAGTATTTGGTCAATAACAAAAGTTCATCTCAATACTTTGTTATACACCCTTTGTTGGCAATGACAGAGGTCAAACGTTTTCTGTAAGTCTTCACAAGGTTTTCACACACTGTCGCTGGTATTTTGGCCCATTCCTCCATGCAGATCTCCTCTAGAGCAGTGATGTTTTGGAGCTGTCGCTGGGCAACACGGACTTTCAACTCCCCCCAAAGATTTTCTATGGGGTTGAGATCTGGAGACTGGCTAGGCCACTCCAGGACCTTGAAATGCTTCTTACGAAGCCACTCCTTCGTTGCCCGGGCGGTGTGTTTGGGATCATTGTCATGCTGAAAGACCCAGCCACATTTCATCTTCAATGCCCTTGCTGATGGAAGGAGGTTTTCACTCAAAATCTCACGATAGATGGCCCCATTCATTCTTTCCTTTACACGGATCAGTCGTCCTGGTCCCTTTGCAGAAAAACAGCCCCAAAGCATGATGTTTCCACCCCCATGCTTCACAGTAGGTATGGTGTTCTTTGGATGCAACTCAGCATTCTTTCTCCTCCAAACACGACAAGTTGAGTTTTTACCAAAAAGTTCTATTTTGGTTTCATCTGACCATATGACATTCTCCCAATCCTCTTCTGGATCATCCAAATGCTCTCTAGCAAACTTCAGACGGGCCTGGACATGTACTGGCTTAAGCAGGGGGACACGTCTGGCACTGCAGGATTTGAGCCCCTGGCGGCGTAGTGTGTTACTGATGGTAGCCTTTGTTACTTTGGTCCCAGCTCTCTGCAGGTCATTCACTAGGTCCCCCCGTGTGGTTCTTGGATTTTTGCTCACTGTTCTTGTGATCATTTTGACCCCACGGGGTGAGATCTTGCGTGGAGCCCCAGATCGAGGGAGATTATCAGTGGTCTTGTATGTCTTCCATTTTCTAATAATTGCTCCCACAGTTGATTTCTTCACACCAAGCTGCTTACCTATTGCAGATTCAGTCTTCCCAGCCTGGTGCAGGTCTACAATTTTGTTTCTGGTGTCCTTTGACAGCTCTTTGGTCTTGGCCATAGTGGAGTTTGGAGTGTGACTGTTTGAGGTTGTGGACAGGTGTCTTTTATACTGATAACGAGTTCAAACAGGTTCCATTAATACAGGTAACGAGTGGAGGACAGAGGAGCCTCTTAAAGAAAAAGTTACAGGTCTGTGAGAGCCAGAAATCTTGCTTGTTTGTAGGTGACCAAATACTTATTTTACCAAGGAATTTACCAATTAATTCATTAAAAATCCTACAATGTGATTTCCTGGATTCTTTCTCCCTACTTGGTCTCTCTCATCGTTGAAGAGTACCTATGATGAAAATTACAGGCCTCTCTCATCTTTTTAAGTGGGAGAACTTGCACAATTGGTGGCTGACTAAATACTTTTTTGCCCCACTGTAAGTCACGCTGGAAAAGGGAATCTGCCAAATGCCATAAATGTAACTAGAGACCTGTGCAGGTCTGCACTCAACCTTTTATGTCAATGCCAGGATTCGAACCATCCATTCCATCCATTATCCGTAACCGCTTATCCTGTGCAGGGTCGTGGACAAGCTGGAGCCTATCCCAGTTGACTATGGGCGAGAGGCAGGGTACACCCTGGACAAGTTGCCAGATCATCACAGAATTCGAACTGACGTTGCAAAATCTGTTCCTTTCCTGGACAGCACCCTAGACCACTCGGCCATGGAGGATTATGTCGCGAACTGAGGTTATGTAACTTGGCACTCACGTAGTCAGAATGCAGTAGCACCTCACTGCGACTGTGGAATCACTACCTGAGGCTGGCACGCCAATTACATTCTTAAACACGTTCAGACTTGGTTAAACATACACATACAGGCAGGTGCGTCTATGGGCTTCAGCCAAAGGCTGAGCCAAAAAGGTCGTTCTCAAAGTTGATGTGTTGGAAGCAGGAAAAATGGGCAAGTGCAAAGATCTGAGCGATTCTGACAAGAGCCAAATTGTGATTGCTTGACAACTTGGTCAGAGTATCTCCAAAACAGCAGGTCTTGTGGGGTGTTCCTGGTATGCACTGGTTAGTACCTACCAAAAATGCTCCAAGGAAGAACAACCAGTGAACCGGCGACAGGGTCACGGACACCCAAGACTCCTTCATGCACGTGGGGAGTGAAGGCAAGTTCGTCTGGTCCAATCCCACAGAAAAGCTACTGTAGCACAAATTGCTGAAAAGGTTAATGCTGGCTATGATGGAAAGGTGTCAGAAAGCAGTGTTTTTCATCTTGCAGCATATGGGGCTGCCTAGCCACAAACCTGGCAGAGAGACCTTGCTGATGCCTATCCACTCCCAAAAGGGCTTACAGTAGGCACATGAGTATCAGAATTGGATCATGGAGCAATGGAAGAAGGCCTGGTTTGATGAATCACATTTTCTTTTACATCATGTGGACAGTCTGGTGTGTGTGCATCGCTTACCTGAGAACAGATGGCACCAGGATGTGCTATGGGAAGAAGGCAAGCTGGTGGAGGTAGTGTGATGTTCTGGGCAATGTTCTGCTGGATGACCTTGGATCCTGGCCTTCCTGTGGATGTTACTTTGACACGTACTACCTACCTAAACATTGTTGCAGAACAGGTACACCCCTTCATGGTATCGGTATTCCCTAATGGCAGTGGCCTCTTTCAGCAGGATGATGCGCCCTGACACACTGCAAAAACTGTTCAGGAACATGACAAAGAGTTCAAGGTGTTGACTCGGCCTCCAAATTCCCCAGATCTCAGTCTGATTCAGCATCTGTGGGATGTGCAGGATAAACAAGTCCGATCCATGGAGGCCCCGCCTCACAACTTGCAGGACTTAAAGGATCTGCTGCTAATGTCGTAGTGCCAGATACCACAGCACACCTTCAGAGGACTTAAGGACTCCCTGCCTCAATGGGTCAGAGCTGTTTTGGGAGCACAAGGAGACTTGTACAATATTATGCAGGTGGCTGTAGTGTTCTGGCTGATCTGTGTATATGGTCAAGTCCCCATCTATGCTAAAGTTGTGTGTGTGTGTGTCTTGCCATCACATTGCACAATTGCACCTAGTGATTATCCAACCTCCAGCCAGACTCCACAGGTTGGTGCTAATGTTCCTTTTGCTGAGATAAGGACATGGCTCTGTCTCTGAAATTTGGCCATCAGTGTAGACTGATATCCCACTGGCATGAACTTCCCTTCTCACACCCTGTGAGGTCGACAGGTTCCCTGACATACCAACGATCCACACAAAGTTCTGGAGAGCATAGCCACATGGCACTGCGATAAACTGGAAGGGAAAAAGTCAGGTTCATGTGTTTTAGATGTTGAAGATATTCACAAGTAAAATGATACACACTCACTGGCCACTTTAATAGCAACATGTTCTTGATTCTAAGATTCTTGTTCTTGGCTGCAGGAGCGGAACCCAACGTGGTCTTCTGCTGTTGCATGCTGAGATGCTTTTCTGCTCACCATGGTTGTAAAGAGTTGCTATGAGTTACTATAGCCTTCTTGGCAAAAAAGCTCGAACCAATCTGACCATTTCCCTCTGACCCCTCTTATCAACAAGGCGTTCGTTTCCACCCAGAGAACTGTCACTCACTCAATGTTTTTTGTTTTTCGCACCGTTCTGTGTAAACTCTCGAGACTGTTGTGTGTGAAAACCCCCAGGAGATCAGCAGTTTCTGAAATACTCAAACCAGTCCATCTGGCTCAAACCAACACCCATACCACGGTGAAAGAAAGTCACACTTTTTGAGATCGCAGTTTTTCCCATTCGGATGTTTGAAGTGAACACTAACTGAAGCTCTTGATTTGTATCTGCATGATTTTTATGCATTGTTCTGCTGTCAAGGGATCGGCTGATTAGATAACTGTATCAAACGGTGGGTGAATGTATGGGTGTTCCTAATATAGTGGCCGGTGAGTGTATACGGAGGAAAAAAACTCCGCTCCCTTTGTTTTGGAAGATTAGGGCAGAAATAATGCAGAAAGTCTGAATTTCATTTGTGAAGTATCATCATCCTTTGAGTTTGCTCAGATTGTTGAGCATATCATCTCGGTATATAATAAAATTTGATGTATGCTTCTCTCTTTCTTGCAAGTGTACATAGTATATAATAATTTGTCGAGTGCAAATAATATCTTGTCCGGGGTGTGATTTTGTACTTCTGTGTTTGTGTAATGCTGTGCACACGTGGGAGAAGTCGGAGGCGGCTTGTTGACTTGTCATCTCCTTTAGTAACCACATGCAGTCGTGCTGCAAGGGAACTTGTTCATCACCAAAACTTCGAAGGCTCTCCGATCCGTTCGGGCGAGGTAGCGTGGTGTTAGCAGGGACCTTGGCGTACTCTTAACGTGCTAGCAGGCCAGATGGGCATGAGTCAAAGGGCCTTCTGCTGTGGCGAGTGGCTCAGCATGGAGTTGTCCGGGTCCTACGGTTAGAAACATTGCCGGTGCAGGTGGAAGCCTTGGGTCAGTGAGTGAGTCAAGCATTCAGCTCCTGACTAAAGTTTGCATCTCTCAACTTGACCATCATCCGCCCATGGGCCAACTGGTGCAGGGAGAGCTTGCCAAAAGTGCCTGGGTATAATCAGGCAATTAAATAAAGCATAATCAGGGAACTCATGCTTTTGCTGGGAACCTGCAGTGTCATACACGTGGCGTTCGTTATGCTTGTCGGGTCAAGAGGCTGAGCTTTGAGTTTAAAGTATCCTATATTTCCAGAGATATCAAAGAAGTGGGGTGTCCCCCCCCCCCAGCTCAGTTTGATGGAACATCCCATATGGAGTTGCTTGAAGAAAAAATTAGGACATTTAAAAATAATAATAATATGGCTCTTTCTGTGATAAGGGGTTACATATGCCAGGTTTGTGGTTGTGTAGCATGAGTGAGAATAAATAGAAATAAAAAACAATTTTTTTTTTTTGTGGTCATTGTATGTCTGTCAGATAGTATTGATAAAATAAGCAAAGAATATTGTTGGGTTTAAAAAAAAAAAAAAGTCTGTCAGGCGGCACGGTGGTGTAGTGGTTAGCGCTGTCGCCTCACAGCAAGAAGGTCCGGGTTCGAGCCCCGTGGCCGGCGAGGGCCTTTCTGTGTGGAGTTTGCATGTTCTCCCCGTGTCCGCGTGGGTTTCCTCCGGGTGCTCCGGTTTCCCCCACAGTCCAAAGACATGCAGGTTAGGTTAACTGGTGACTCTAAATTGACCGTAGGTGTGAATGTGAGTGTGAATGGTTGTCTGTGTCTATGTGTCAGCCCTGTGATGACCTGGCGACTTGTCCAGGGTGTACCCCGCCTTTCACCCATAGTCAGCTGGGATAGGCTCCAGCTTGCCTGCGACCCTGTAGAACAGGATAAAGCGGCTAGAGATAATGAGATAATGAGATGAAAAAAGTCTGTCAAATAATGCACTGTTTTGGAGACCTGTCTTCTGACAAAATTGGTGCTGGTATTTCAATCCAATGTCACTCTAATAAGATCAAATTAAAATTTTACTCTAGTGTACCGATGGAAAGGCTTAAACTCAAAGTTAAACCTGGAAAAATATTTTCATTGTAACTCTTCCCAAATCCACATGAGCGCCGATCAAAAATCGTGTCACGTGCGTAACATCCTCTGTCCATCCAATTTACGGCCATTCAGCTAGAGTTTAAAAGGCTATTTTTAAAATTAAATAAAATCCTAGTGTAGGGCGGCACGGTGGTGTAGTGGTTAGCGCTGTCGCCTCATAGCAAGAAGGTCCGGGTTCGAGCCCCGTGGCCGGCGAGGGCCTTTCTGTCCGGAGTTTGCATGTTCTCCCCGTGTCCGCGTGGGTTTCCTCCGGGTGCTCCGGTTTCCCCCACAGTCCAAAGACATGCAGGTTAGGTTAACTGGTGACTCTAAATTGAGCGTAGGTGTGAATGTGAGTGTGAATGGTTGTCTGTGTCTATGTGTCAGCCCTGTGATGACCTGGCGACTTGTCCAGGGTGTACCCCGCCTTTCGCCCGTAGTCAGCTGGGATAGGCTCCAGCTTGCCTGCGACCCTGTAGAACAGGATAAAGCGGCTAGAGAGAATGAGATGAGATGAAAAGCCGGGTGTATGTGTGTTAAATGGATATAAATCTGACCGCTATTGAGGTTTTTTTGGCAAAAAATTCTGATAAATTTCTTTTATTTGGATTTAAATGTACGGTTGTAACCCTCCGTCCAGCTCTTACGCGCGTAACAGGTGCCCGCTAATTCCTACTCTGAAGTGTTAAGACTAAGGTAACTAGGTCATGGGGATCTCCAGACACACTCGTGTGATGTCACTGCGCGAGACATCCAGGATGCATGAAATGGCGGCAAGGGAGGTGAAAGTCGTAGGCTGTCCAACAAAATTACGACCATGTTATACACGTTACACACCAGTGACTCCTGTAGTTTCAGTTCATAAACATTTTATGAATAAAGTTCTTTTTTATTTCTCAGGTTAAATAACAACCTTACAAGGTACATTTTAGTGTGTTATCACTACTCTGGCTCCAGTAGGTTTTTCCTGGGTAAAATCAACATGAAATTTTGTGAATGCATTTAAATTTCTTTTTCTGCATGATATCTGAAATTCTTTTCTTTCTCTATTAAAGCTAGACGGCCTTTCGATTTCATAAAATCACTGAAATTTAGTTCCCTTTGAAATTTGGTCATTGTGATATATGTTTATTTCTGTAATATCTCACAAAATATCAGGCCATTCTGTGGCTGGGAAGTTATTTAATTTGAGGGGATTAAAGCAAATAATGTGCCTGAACTCGCTCGCTTCGCACAGTCAAGCAGACAGAAGACGTCCGTGTGCGCATGCGCAGGTTTACTTTCTTCTTCTTTTGGGTTTTACAGCAGCTGACATCCACAGTGTTGCATTACCGCCATCTACAGGTTTACCTTGACCGTGCACTGACGGTTCCATCATTCTGTCGCTAAACGAACAGCTGATCACACCGAGGCGCTCGCTGAGTGCCGATATTTATTAGTTTGGTCCTGCGTTTCCTTTCCTTCACAATATAACGTCTTTTCTTCTCGCTTGGCATGACTGTAGTCAGTCTTTCACGTTTCATTCGCACACGCACGTCCTCCATTTTTCTCTCCTGCTTCAAATTTGTATCCCACAATGCCTTGTGCAAATGGGGAAAGCCCACCACGTGATGCGTGGCATAGTATCTTGAATTGGGTCATGGTGAAGCAGGAAAAAATAGCGGAGAATTTCGGGCCATGTGGCTTTAAATTTATTAATTCTTCTATTAAAAAAACTAATAAAATTGGAAGTCTGTGATTCAAATTCAGTAGCTTTTGGTCCACTAAACAAAAATAATTGGGTGTCAGGGAAACTCCTTTTTATGACCTACACTTGAAAAATCTGAAAGGCAGTCTACCTTTAAGAAGAGTTCATATGTTATTTCCTCATGAGAAATCATGATGATGACTATTTTTGTAAATCTTTTGGCTGAAAAATGAGTGTCTAGGCTACATGCGTCTCATCTCATCTCATCTCATTATCTCTAGCCGCTTTATCCTGTCCTACAGGGTCGCAGACAAGCTGGAGCCTATCCCAGCTGACTACGGGCGAAAGGCGGGGTACACCCTGGACAAGTCGCCAGGTCATCACAGGGCTGACACATAGACACAGACAACCATTCACACTCACATTCACACCTACGCTCAATTTAGAGTCACCAGTTAACCTAACCTGCATGTCTTTGGACTGTGGGGGAAACCGGAGCACCCGGAGGAAACCCACGCGGACACGGGGAGAACATGCAAACTTCACACAGAAAGGCCCTCGCCGGCCACGGGGCTCGAACCCGGACCTTCTTGCTGTGATGCGACAGCGCTAACCGCTACACCACCGTGCCGCCCGGCTACATGCGTGACGCCAGATTTTGACGGTTTTCAACGTGATCTCCTGTACAGCACAGTGAGAGGTGCCCCCCCCATGATGCACTGTATATACCAGGGTACTATAACAATTAATTTAATTAGAACTCATAATTAAAGCTGCTTGCAGTTTTAAATTTTGAGTGGTATGTCACAAAGCATCATAGAAAAGAGCCTTATCTGTTTCACCAAAGAATCTGTAATATGTTTGACCAGCTTGCTTAAGTAAATTATATTATCAAATAATTTTAGGAAATGAATTTAACTAAGATAACGAATGTAACTTCAAGCTTATGTGTAACCACTTTGTATATTCAATTTGAGGCAATTTAATAATTTCGGTAATTGATAGTTTAGAGGAGAATCATTTCTTCAGCAGCTCACTGCAGTTAATGATCTGGCATAAACAGACCATCATTACTTTCACTGCCATTACAATGGGCCTCTTTTTTTTTTTTTTCCTTTCTTCCTACTCTTCTATTCATTCAGCCTTGTGTGTGTGTGCTGCTTGACGGACAACTTAATGATAGTGTTAGTCAAACACACTCTATGATCCCTGAGAGGAATCACTCTAATATTTTGATCTGCTATTGTAAAGCAATCAACCCCATGCGCGCAGGCTCTCGTCAGGCGAGGCGAAGCGGCATGAATGGAGCACTTAGGCGGGCCGAGAGTAAACGCCGCAATTATGCCAAAGTGGGTAAATGTAGGCTTTCAGCGGTCGAGCGCCTCCCACGCAGGTATCCAGTGCACTGAGAGTAACACAGGTGGAGGATTCTCTTCCTTTTTACCCATCAGCTTGCTATAGTGCGCCTGCAGAAATGGGGGATTCCACAAATGCGTGTAAACAGATTACATTGCTCTAATCTGCTTCCTTCCCAGACGTTCAGGCATGATTGGAGAGAGAGTAGAAAGGCTATTAAGGTTGCATGTCTCCCTCTTTACACTTCTTAAAGAGTGCTGTGGGTTTTTTTTAATTTTTAATTTTTATTATAACCCCGCTCCAAAGGACGGGGGTATACTGGTTTACCTCTGTCTGTCCGTATTTCCGTCCGTCTGAAACACCCTTTTTCTTAGCAACCACAGATCATAGCCACTTGGTACCAAACTTCAGCCTGGGGTTCTATATTATGTGTACCATTTTCAGGTCTGCCGCACATTGACTTCCTGTTTACCGACTTAACATATTTACGAAACACATAACGTGGATTTACAAAATTTTTGTAAGACTTTTTTCAGCAACTATAAATCACACCTGCTTGATATTTGGTACCGAGCTTCAGCTTGGGGTTCTATACAGTGTATACCATTTTCAGGTCTGCCGCACATCGACTTCCTGTTTACCGACTTAACGTATTTACGAAACACATAGCGTGGATTTACAAAATTTTCGTAAGACTTTTTTCAGCAACTACAGATCACACCTGCTTGATATTTGGTACCGAGCTTCAGCTTGGTGTTCTATACCGTTTTCAGGTCTGTCCCACATCGGCTTCCCGTTTACCAACTGACTGTATTTACGAAACATACAGAGTGGACTTTGACGCGATTTCAAGAAGCAAAATGTGGGTGGTAGAAATGGGCAACTGGACTTGCTTGAAGATTCTTGAAAACGTTTCACCTCTCGTCCAAAAGGCTTCCTCAGACGAGAGGTGAAACATTTTCAAGAATCTTCAAGCAAGTCCAGTTGCCCATTTCTACCACCCACAGTTTACTATGACCTGGATGATTGAGAATCTTCACAGACAAGAAGCAAAATGCGATTTCAAAATGACAGTTTACCAGAATGCTATTTGAAATCCCTGGGGAGAGACACTGCTCTTTAATTACTTGTTTCAGGGTTAATTATTTGTTGAAGTCAGCATTCATAATAAGTGTCCTGTTCCTTCGATTGCTTGCATTCTGATATAAGCGAGAGCAGAGAGCAATAGGGGCGGCACGGTGGTGTAGTGGTTAGCGCTGTCGCCTCACAGCAAGAAGGTCCGGGTTCGAGCCCCGTGGCCGGCGAGGGCCTTTCTGTGCGGAGTTTGCATGTTCTCCCCGTGTCCGCGTGGGTTTCCTCCGGGTGCTCCGGTTTCCCCCACAGTCCAAAGACATGCAGGTTAGGTTAACTGGTGACTCTAAATTGACCGTAGGTGTGAATGTGAGTGTGAATGGTTGTCTGTGTCTGTGTGTCAGCCCTGTGATGACCTGGCGACTTGTCCAGGGTGTACCCCGCCTTTCGCTCGTAGTCAGCTGGGATAGGCTCCAGCTTGCCTGCGACCCTGTAGAACAGGATAAAGCGGCTACAGATAATGAGATGAGATAATGAGAGAGCAATAGCTCACAGTTGATCTTGTTTTAAGCAACTTGGATCTTATGCAGGCTGTAGCAGTTTTTCTCTTTTCTTTTTAAATCAAGTAGCTTGTAATGAGTGGAGCTATTTTATCGACCGAGTCATGACGTACCATTGAAGAACTTGGCGGTTAATATATTTTTCGTCTTTCAAGGTTCTTTCTTGCTGGTTTCTTGGTGTCTCTTTCAAATTAACCCACGCTGTCAGAAAGAGACGTACAATAGGAGTCCATTTCTGTCCCCCATGGTACAATCGACACTAATGTACCCCCGAGGGCTCATTATTGGCCCTCAAGGTAACCATGTGTACCTTTTTAGGGCCAAAAAGGTACATATATGTTCCCAAGCAGTATATAAAGGGTACAAATAAGTACCTCAGAGGGTACTGCCCCACTGACAATCCATTGTACTCTTAAAGGTACAATAATGTCCTTTATTTTCTGAGAGTGCAATGGAGCTGGTTCTTATGAAGTCAGTGTTTAGAGACTGCTATTGTAGGTGAACAGGTCACTCATCTGTCTTTATTTTTAAAGTTTCTTGCCCAACATTGCTAAATCCAAATAATCATCCTTAGGTGAGGTCACACCAAAAAAAAAAACGTCCTTGTCGGCTTATTAGAGTCGAGTACCAAACGACAAAGGAACTTTCCATTACACGACAGGCATTCAGCAGACGCTCTTATCCAGAGTGACATACAACATACCCAGAGCAGCCTGGGGAGCAGTTGAGGGTTAGCTGCCTTGCTCAAGGGCACTTCAGCCATTCCTGCTGGTCCAGGGAATCGAACTGGTCACCTTTTGGTCCCAAAGCTGTGGGAGCTAGATTAAAATAAACTTGCCTTGCTGCTCAGAATGACCAAGCAAAGGTACTTTCTGCAAGGTCCTAATGGAAAAGGATATGTTAATTAACACTGTAGCATGTCGCAACTGGTGTTGTGACCACTTGCGTGTGCTAAGGAACGTGAAGAGGCTACCGAAACATCACATTGAAATCATCAGTAGGCATGGTGACAAAACAGTGTTTGAGTATTCCCTCGGTCGAGCCATCAAGCTGTCAAGAATGCTGCCATCAGACTTCAGATGTTTCTCATAACTTGGCAGCAGGATCTTGGGAGCCAGCACAGTTATTAAAGGGTGCCATTATGAGATCAGTATTGGGTTTTGGCCAATATTTTGAGCTTTAAAAACACATGTTAAATGATTGGGGGGGGGCATCCCATTGGAATGTCTCTATAGAAATGAATATCGGATCAGAAGATTGAATGCAGTGTTAGGAAGCACTGTGAGAATTTTTAATCCTTATTCATTTATTATCCAGCCGATAGCAGTGAGTTTATGCCATCGAGTGTTGTCCATTCGGTGTCCGTCCGGCGGCGTCCACAATTCACGAAAATCGCTTCTTCTCTCTCAGTTCTTCACTGATTTTTATTCTTTTTGGCAGGAAGGTAGGTCTGCCTGGGCTGCATATCTCTTTTACCTAAATTTGCATAATTGCAATTAATAATGAAGATATGACATAATTAAGCCCTAATGAGCAGTTTCCACACAAATCGCTTCCTCTCCCTCAAGTCTTCACTGATTTTGATTCTTTTTGGCAGGAAGGTAGGTCTACCTGGGGTGCATATCGCTTCTACCTAAATTTGCATAATTGCAATTAATAATGAAGATATGGAGTAATTAAGCCCTAATGAACAGTTTCCACACACATCGCTTCCTCTCCCTCAATTCTTCACTGATTTTGATTCTTTCTGGCATGAAGGTAGGAGTACCTAGGGTGCATATAACTTCTACCCAGATTTGCTTAATTACAATTATTAATCAACTTATGGACTCATTAAGCCTTAATGAGCAGTTTAACAAAAATCACCACTTCTCGGCCAGTTCCTCGCCGTTTTGGATTCTTTCTGGTAAATAGGTCAGTATTCCTGGGGTGTATATAGCTTCTGTATATAGCTTGTATATAGCTTGCAACATTTATTGCGCAAGGTGGCCCACTTTAGAGCGTTCCTTCTGGACTAGACGGTGCCGGAGCAAGCTATGCTGTCGTTGACGATCTTGTTTTCACTTTGGAAAAAAGGTCTTTTCTTGGTGTAGCTAGATGTAATGAAGCCTCGGAGTAGAAAAGACTCCACCCGTCTGTAATCGAGCCCCGATTTCCTCTCCTCTTATTCGTTCTATTACAGATTGATTGGGTTGTGGGTTTTGTGTCAGTAATTGTATGACTAGAGATGGAGAAAGCGAAAGCGAGAGCTGCTAGTTCTCAGATCGGCGTCTGTTACTGAACCTGCCCCCATAAATTACCCAAACTACAGCAGCCTCATTAGCTGCCAAATTAGCCTGAGAAAGATTACATTTGCCACAATTGGATATTATTCTGTTCACCTTGAATTGCAGATCCACTTGGCCAGTGTGGATAACCATTTTACTCTAATTATCTCCACCATCAGGATGCGTTTGTAGCATTTGGCTAATTGAATAATGGGCAGTACGAGGCAGTGGGCCGACGGTTTGATTACAGCGGAGTAGTGTGGGAGGAAGCCAAAGAGGAGGAGGAGGCAGCAAAGGCGAGAAGGGGGGGGGGGGAGAGTTCCACCACATCAGAGACAGAAATGAAATCTCTCCGTCCTGCATCAGACCTATAACCCCATCTACTGATTGAAGAACACCGAACCCATCTGTAGAGAGACGCGACACACATCCTGCCGCCTGCTGTTTGTGAATTAGCTCCGTACCAGTGCAAGCATCTCATTCAGTGGCAGCGTTGTTTGTGAAAGATTTGCACTAAATGAAAATGTAGTGAGACAGATTTCATTTGCGATGTCATTTCATCCTGTCCTGTTTCTTTTTTGGCCTGGTCTCCAAGTGCACATGGAGCCTAACTGAGCAGAACAGATTCATATCGGAGGAGTTCACAGGTTCAGGTTTTTTCATTCCTTGCTGTTTCGGCCCAATCATGAAACCAGATGTGACACAGTGACAGTAATTTTTCTCTCTGCCTCGTGCTGCACTGCAGCCAGTATGACAAAGGCTTTCAGGATGCACAAGTTCCAGTACATTTCTTTTGGTTATTAATGCACAATGATCTTTGCATCTTGAGGTTTTTTCAGGCACTTATAGTACTGCTATCTCTTTTTAAGTGACCCTATATCATTTGAGTTCACTGGCTGGGAATTCTTATAGTACCAGAGACGACGACATCATCATCATCTTCCCTAAGCACTTTACCGTGATCAGGGTTGTGGTGGAGCCAGAGCTGATCCCCTAAACACTAGGTGTGAGCACAATGCAAACCCATATCCATACATTCATTCACACCTTGGGACAATTTGGTATAAATAATCCTTCTACATGGGTAGCAGGGTGGAATATTTCCACCAATAGGAGTAGTAAGGCGCCTCCTTCCCTCCATTTGCCTGCGGGACACCCTTGGGCAAGGGGGAGAACCCACTATGCCTTCTGATCAGGGTCATGTGATGATCAGGGCAGGCAGGTGATGGATAAATTGCTGAGCCGCCAAACTTTTTTGGAACTGGTCATCAGTTTTGGTGTTCCAGCCAAAAGATACGGCATGTATGGGCATTGCCCTTGTAGAAAGTAATTGCAACCTACTATAGGTATTTTTGCAAAGAAAATCATGGTTCACAAATCTTCAAACTAGAAGCTGTTGAGATATGGTTCCTGAGTAGAATTCTGCAAATATGATGGACAGAAAAGAAATCAAATGTGGATGTATTGAGGATGTCACAAATCCAAAGACAGTTAGAGAGCGACAATTGAAATTCTTTGGCCATGTCGTTAGGAAAGGCGGCTTAGAAAAATTGATACTGTGTGGCGAGATTGAGGGTAAGAAAAGACGAAGAAGACAGCGAATAGCATTCACCAGCAGTCTGAGAGGATACACAAACAACCACCTCAAGAACAGAGTTCATATGCAGAGAGGACTGGAGGGCCATGATCGTCGATGTCTGGTCCAGACCTGACACATGAAGAAGAAGAAGAACCCTCCTACTGGAATGTTTTTGGGAGGTTGGAGGAATCCAGAGAACCTGGAAGAAACCCATATAGGACAACATGCGAAACATGATGCTGACCAGGCTCAGCTCTATAGGGGCTCTGCTCTGGCCCACCCAATCACAAGGCTGGCCCACCCACCCGAGGGGAAGAGAGAGGAGAAAAAAAGACAGATCCCCTGGCCAAAAAAAAAAAAATCTTCCTGGGGCCCACCCTGTTAGTGAGAGCTGAATCCGGCTCTGATGCTGACAGTAACTCAAGCTCAGGATCGAACCCTGACCCTGTAGCTGTGAGGTGGCAATGCTGCCCTCTGCACCACAATACCGTCTTCCTCAAGACATGTCTATTTTAACGAATGCCATGACAAGGTCTTTACGTTCGAGTCAGTCCAGACTTAATAATAATTGTTAGGATGGATGTTATGGCTGACGGGCTTCTTCAGTCATATGAATTCCTGAGTTATGGCTTGCAGTGACTTTACTGGGCTTGAGGTTAGGCTTGGTTTTAAAAAGCATTTAAAATTCTGCAAATCCTGTTATCCTAGGCTAACTCTCCCTCCTGTCGCGATGGCTCTGCTGAATTTTAATCAGAGACTTACTTGCGTAAGGAGACAGAGCAAATCAAAGTTCACATGAATTTTCTGACTCATTCGTGTCCACACCCATGACAATTTGTGGATTTGTGGATGCAGTGACTCACTAACTATTGACCTCACCTTTGATCATCAGGCAAATGTCTCTTCCTGATGCATTTTCCCGAAGACTTATGGACTGCCTACGTTTGTAGTCTCGCATCTCAGCCGCAGAGCTGTTTTTCACCGAGGCAGGTTCACCCACGACCAGACTTCCCTGCTGTGATGGATTCCTTACTGCCGGCATCCCCCTGAAGTCTGCCCACGGACGATCGAAGTCAGATGAGGCTCTTCCGCATCTCGTTTAGTGACCTTACTTTTGCCACTTTCCGGCGCATGGCGCACAATCCTACACGGCGAAGGCACACCCTGGTGGAAAGCGATTTCCTTTGTTTTATTGCCTGTTGGAATCTCCTGCACCCCCTCCCAGGTGGACCAGCGGTTTGCGTACATGGACGAGCGTGAGGGAGTCCTCAGCCCGAGTGCTGGCAACCAGGCCCAGTGATGATTAACGAGCTGTCAATGGAAGGCACGCATTACTGATCTGAAATCAGTTTTTCTTATAATAGTGAAAGGAAGGATATGAGAGAGGAGATTCTTCTCTATCAATCTTAAAGGGCAATGTCGTCTTAGTGTGACATGCAGCTGAGATGAAGGTCATGATCATTAACCCTCCAGCCTCAGTGTCTAAATGGCCTCTGAATCCATTTACATACGTCTCTTCCTGCTTGTATTGAGAACATGCTCTTAGGGTAAATATGCTTTTAGATTAATTTTCTCTTCTTTGACATTATACATACAAACCGATTATTTTACAGGATGTCCAGTATCATCTGCATAAGTTAATGATGATATAAATGTCTTGCTATCATGTATTAGATGCTCCAGTAAAGGATTGCTGAATATAAAAACTTAATTTGCTCAAGACTGGGATTTGAAATCACAGTGAAAATGTGGCTGCCACTTGCACTGGTTCCTGACTAGAATGTTTCAATAAATAATTTATTCTCATTATATTTGCATTTATAAGTATTAATTTTTTGTGTGCCCCATCTGTGATCAACGTGCATCATTCATAATAAACTGTGAGGCGAAGGCTTATGTAGGATTTAGTAAAGCTATAAGATCAACTGACATTTCACGTTTCATGCAAGTATAAACCACAAAATGAGTCATTTTAGTCTTGAGTATGTTCTTTAGATTGCTTAATTAATTAAGGTTAATTAACTGCAGGATTGAGAAGATTAGCTAAAATTATATTACCGTAGATTTTTTTTTGACCCTGATGCAATAAATCACAAGCTCAACTGTCACTCTGGATATAAACCATTGCTTCCTCCTCTCCTCTCCTCTCCTCTCCTCTCCTCTCCTCTCCTCTCCTCTCCTCTCCTCTCCTATTTTAGATACTGTGGTCAAGTCCAGGCAGCCCGGTGGTGTAGTGGTTAGCACTGTCGCCTCACGGCAAGAAGGTTCTGGGTCCGAGCCCAGTAGCCGACAGGCCTTTCTGTGGGGGCCTTTCTGTGACCTGGCGACTTGTCCAGGGTGTACCCCGCGTCTCGCTCATAGTCAGCTGGGATAGCCTCCAGCTTGCCTGCGACCCTGCACTGGATAAGCGGTTACAGATAATGGATGTACCAGTAGGCTACTCCTACTGGTCATCACCTTATCGTGGTGGAGTAGTTTGCGTACCTCAGAGACCTTTTTGAGCTATGTCAGCTGGAGCATCTTTGCTCCTGGTAGGGCCACCCTTGCTGAACAGGTCGAAAGGTAGAGGTCAGACCAAGGATGACCACAACTTCAAACACCTTCATCGGAAACCGATATGGGATGAAAAACCCAGACAGAAAAGCCAGATACGTGACACTCTGTAAGGGCGTGATACTTGCATACTTTGCGGTATTTTCGGCCTGTCACTGCGACTGTTGGGTGTATGAACTTGTCTTGGTTCATCCTTGCCAGTTCTAGGTTCACCCCTCAGTGGAGAGGGCTGCTATGACAACTGGCAAAACTCACAGTAGCCTTACAAATTTCTGTTTGCTAGCAATCTATTGTTCTCCTATGAAATCTTGTACTAATAAAGTCTCATACTGGCCAGACGTCGCCCAGGATACAAAGGTCCAACCAAATATGAATTTAAATCTCGCTTCATGGAATATTCACACTATGCTCGACAAAGAGCACTCCTATAGACCAGAAAGAAGAAGTGCTATCATAGCACGGGAACTTTCAAGATACAAAATTGATATTGCAGCACTAAGTGAAGTCCGCTTTGCAGAAAGTGGTAGCATTAAAGAGCATGACTATACCTTCTATTGGAGTGGAAAGCCTTCAAGGGAAAAAAGTGAGTCAGGTGTAGCCTTTGCAATTAGGAATGACCTAGCATCTAAGAGCAGCAAAGGCCCCAAACCTATAAACGATCGGATGATGACTCTCAGACTTCCACTAAAACTCGAAAGATACTGTACCATCATAGCCATTTATGCACCAACTATGACCAACAGTCTTGAAAGCATTAACTGCTTCTACGACCGGCTAAATCAAACACTCAGCAGCATTCCCAGCTCTGACAAAATAATCCTAATGGGTGATTTCAATGCAAGAACAGGTCAAGATTACTCAACCTGGACTGGTGTTCTTGGGAAATTTGGCACAGGTAAAGTCAATGCAAATGGTGAGCGCCTACTGTCTCTATGCAGTGAACATCAACTCGCAATCACCAACTCCTTTTTCAAACACAAACCCGCCCACAAGAACCCAAGATCCCATCACTGGCATCTCATCGATTACATCATAACCCGTCAACGTGATATTAAAGACTTCCTTGACACCAGGGCAATGAGAGGAGCCAATTGTAACACCGATCACATAATGATAAAATCTTGCACCAAATTACTTGTCCGAAAGAAAATAAGGAAATCGAGGCAGCCTAACAAGAAGCTGAACATCAATAAAATCAAAGATGGAAAGATCCAGGCAGACTTGGAAGAAGCACTGAATGATAAACTCCGGAATGTCTCACCTGCAGGTTCAATAGAAGAACGCTGGTCCTCTTTTAAATCAGTTGTATACGAAACATCTAAACAAAAACTCGGGACCATGAAAAGAAAACATAAAGGTTGGTTTGATGAAAATTCAACTGAACTTCAAGTCCTCTTAACAAACAGAAACCAAACACGAGCAATTATGCTAAACAGAACGACTAGATCCAGCAAAGCTAACTACAGGCTACATAATAATCTCCTTCAACATAGATGCAGGCAGTTAAAAAATGAGTGGTGGAGGAACAAAGCTGCCAAGCTACAGATGCTGGCTGAGACAAATGATATGAAAGGCTTTTACCATAATATGAGGGCCATCTGGGGTCCTAGAGTGAACCACCCTGATTATCTACTTGACACTGACAACAATACTCTCCTTACACAACAACACGAACTACTCCAAAGATGGACATCACACTTTCATAATCTGTTCAACCACGCTAATACCATGGACCCTAACATCACTGACCAGCACCCAGCTCAGTCCTGGATGGACGAATGCCCTGACTTGACAGAGGTAAAAAAGGCCGTTAACAATCTTTGCGATGGTAAATCACCGGGCTCTGATGGTCTACACTCCAAGGTTATTAAATTAGGTGGCCAACAACTGCTAACGTCTTTATACAACATCATCGTAGAAGCCTGTCAAAAAGGAGAAATCCCACAAGATTGGAAGGATGCACAACTGGTTACCATCTTCAAAAAAGGCGACAGGAAAATCTGTGACAACTATCGTGGCATCTCCCTGCTGTCCATCCCAGGAAAAGTATTTGCCCGCCTTCTGCTAGACAGGCTTTCCAAATATGTAGAGCAATTCCTACCTGAGGCTCAATGCGGTTCCCGTGCTGGCAGGGGTACTGTAGACATGATATTTTCACTACGTCAGATACAAGAAAAGTGCATAGAACAGAACATGCCCCTCTATATGATTTTCGTAGACTTTACAAAGGCGTTTGACTCTGTAAACCGTTCAATTTTATGGAAGATCCTCAGAAAACTTGGCTGCCCCGACCACTTTACACACCTGATATCAGAACTACACACAGGAATGAAGGCCTCTGTGAGCCTTAAAGGAGATCTATCACAGCCTTTTGAGATCCACAATGGTGTTAAACAAGGTTGCGTTCTTGCTCCAACCCTATTCTCCATCTTCATTGCTATGGTCTTGGACCATGCTTTCTCCGACTGCCATCATGGAGTGTGGATACGAACCAGACCAAGTGCAGACCTGTTTAACGCGAATCAGTTCAAATCTCTCAAGAAAACCAAGCTTGTAATTATTAGAGAACTTATGTATGCTGATGACACAGCCTTTGTGGCACATCACCACAATGAAGCTCAAGAAATTACAACCAGGTTCGCAAGATCAGCCAAAGCTTTTGGTCTCCAACTCAACATCACTAAGACTGAGTTAGTATACCAACCAGCCCCTGGATCACATGTAGAGGGAGGTAACATCCAGATTGACGGTACTAACCTTACCAAGGTGAATGAATTTAAATACCTGGGGTCGATAGTTACCAACAACAACAAGCTTGATGCTGAGTTAGCCTCAAGGATGTCGAAAGCTTCGAAAGTCTTTGGCAGACTAAGAGATAGAGTTTGGCGAAATAGTGAGCTTACACTGCAAACCAAATGTGCCGTATACTCTGCTACTGTTCTCTCTACCTTGCTTTATGGAGCCGAGTCATGGACTGTCTACAAAGCTGCTGCTCATAAACTTGGTGCATACGTAATGAATCATCTGCGCCAGATTCTAAACATCAAGTGGTGGCACTTTGTGTCCAATCAGAAGATTTTGCAACGAACCAAATTGCCCAGCCTCTATTATATCCTTATTCTGAGAAATCTTCGTTAGGCCAGCCACATAAACAGGCTCAATGATGGGAGGTTCCCCAAGCAAATTCTTTTCTCTCAGCTGTGTGAGGGTAGTCGCGCAACTGGAAGGCCTAGGTTACGTTTCAAGGACACCTTAAAAAGGAACTTAGCCGAAAGAAACATCTCACCCGGTACCTGGCAACGTTTGTCACTTGATAGAATAGGATGGAAAAGAGCAATTAATAGATCGTCATTGTCGGATACGACAGACAGCCAGTAAAAATCGCAGGGGTCATTTATACATAACTGAATGAATATAGTTTGTGCCTGTTTTGCATTATGTGTGTTTTTTTTTTTTAATGACAGGATGGAAGAATCGGGGTTCAGTATTTCATCCTGCCTTCTACTTTGCACTTTTATACTTTTGTGGTATACTTTAAAAGCGTGTATGTATCTCAAGCATTATATTGCTCGACTTTTGTTCCCCCCTTCAATATTCTTCCATGCAACAGGTGGTGTTGAACATGTTGCATCTTAAATACTGTGCATAAAGTATTTATGAACACCGAGGCCATGCACGAAAGCCCCAGTGACAGTGACGCCAGGTGTTCTTTTTTAACAGGTGGTGACGTGAACAGGTCATCGTCTAACTCGGGACTGTACACAAGATATTCTTGAGTGATAATGTTTGTAGCATTGGGGACTTACACTTCCTCATCTTCATTATCTTGTGGTCCAAAGGTGATGGATGTCTGTGGTCTAAAGCTTTTTCTCCCAGGGATGTAAGCCCCACTTGTGGGCCAGAGGCATCTGCTTCTGCTCCATCCCCATCCCCTTCGGCCTGGTGCAGTGTTATTTTGGAGGAGTGTGTCTTGCTGAAAGAGGAGGCTGGTTAATAATTGATCCCTGTAATTAAACACTCCGGCGAGGGATGGCGGAGCTGATTGACTGTCAGATATTAAGCTCAAGCCTAGTAAGGTTGCGAGTTTGGTGTGGGGTTATCAGTGGCCACGAACACTGCTCTCTCTCTCTCTCTCTCTCTCTTTTTTTTTTCTCTCTCTCATGGTTTCTCTCTGATCCCCACTTCTCATTACCCTCATGAATAGAAAATCGTCAACAGTGGTGGAGGCGCGGCATGAAACAGAGTCCACGAGTTCATTAGCCAAATGTATCGCACCCATACCACATGACTGTTTTGGCGCAGAGGGGACTGCCTCCTAGCGTGAGCTCAGCAGGAGCCCTCGAGCATTCTGCATGGCAACATACCATATTTTGACTTCTCTGGGAAAAACTGTTGGCACCATCTATTTGGAAACCGTTTGAATTGGTTTGCATTTTGAATAGCTCTTGAAATTTGGGCAGAAATTTAACAGGAGAGGCCTTTACCTCCTGTCGTTATTTATATATTTATTTTGTGGTTATTTTTCCCCCCTGCTGTAAAGCAACAGTCCATCCATCCATGCATCCATCCATACATACATACCGCTTATCCATCAGAGTCACGGTGGAAGCTGGAGCCAAGCCCAGCTGACTTCGGGTGAGAAGCAGGGTACACCCTGGAAAGGTTGCCAATCTATCACGGGGGTAACACAGAGACGAACGACCATGGCAGTCATGTTAACTAGTTTAGTCCCTGCCCCCTGCAGCTGATCGACAGAGGATATTATGAATGGGGCAGCATAGTGGTGCAATGGTTAGCGCTGTCGCCTTACAGCAAGAAGGTTCCGGGTTCAAAACTCACGACTGACAGAGGCCTTTCTGTATGGAGTTTGCATGTTCTCCCCGTGTCTGTGTGGGTTTCCTCCGGGTGCTCCAGTTTCCCCCACAGTTCAAAGACATGCACCGTGAGTTGGCCTAGTGGTTAGCATGCCCGCCTCTCGATCGGGAGATCGCGAGTTCTACTTGCGGTCAGGTCATACCAAAGACCATCATAAAAATGATACCCACTGCCATCTGGCAAGCTACAGATCTGCAATACAGATGTGAGTGGGGAGTCAAACTCTCGCGGTTACCAGAGGACTACCCCTCCCCGTAACCCTAGCTATGTAATAGGCAAGAGGCAGAGGGCTACAGAAACTGAGATCAGCGCGGGAAGGACTTTTGACTTTCGTCAAAGACATGCAGATTAGATAAAATACCCAGCCACTGGGGTTGCACAAGACAGTGTATACTTGGTGCCAGTTCTGAGCCCGAATAGATTGGGGAGGGTTGCGTCAGGAAGGGCATCTGGTGTAAAACCTATGCCAAATCAAATATGCAGAACAGATCCGCTGTGGTGACCCCAAATGTAAAGGAACAGCCGCAAGAAGAAGAAGCTCGACAGAGGGTATGATGAAAATGAATTCATTCATTCATCTTCAGTAACCACTTGATTGTGGCGAATTCAGAGCGGACTGTGAAACGCTGGGTGTGAGGTCGGAATCCACCAGGACATTTTGTAACCCAGAGGGAAACCCACATGGAAACCGGGGGAACATGCAGAACTTTACATACACACAGGGGTGATAGCGTTCCGGCGCCACGCCGGATTTCCGGCGTACCGTGGCTGGGGAAAAAAAAAAATCTAGTTCGCCCATTGTCCTGTGTCATTCTGAGATGCGCAGATAGACAGTAAAGGGAATTCGCATGATATGGAACTAGTGGGAAAAAAGTGCCGGATGGTTAGGTTAACTGGTGACTCTAAATTGGCCGTAGGTGTGAATGTGAGTGTGAATGGTTGTCTGTGTCTATGTGTCAGCCCTGTGATGACCTGGCGACTTGTCCAGGGTGTACCCCGCCTTTCGCCCGTAGTCAGCTGGGATAGGCTCCAGCTTGCCTGCGACCCTGTAGAACAGGATAAAGCGGCTAGAGATAATGAGATGAGATGAGATGAGATGAACGTGAGGCCTTGAAAAGGCAGGATCACAATTTTTTTTTTTCCCCATGCCAAATTTCCACCCTCTAGCTGAGACTTGCATATTGCTTGACAGGTCCCAAATCTTGACGATCAGAGATGAGCTTGCACATGCATTCTTTGAGATACTTAAAGCCAGCCACTTGAAATTTGCCAAACTGCTGCTCATGCAACATCAGAGGGCATCTGTGCATGCTTGGAGGAGACCCCTAACTGCCATGTTCTTTTTACATCCCGTACAGAGGTGCCATCATTTTCACCCACAGTGCAGGGCCAATTATACTCTCATGGACTCCTGGCTATGATTTGCAATTGGCAAACTCATAACCTCCTCTGTCCAGGGAATATGTTTTACTCTAGCCCCCTGAAAATTCTGCACTCTTGGCCTCCAGTACTAGAAATGAAGACGTCTTTCTGTAACCTTGACATTTTGAGTTCTATGATGCTCTGAGAATGCCTGCTAGTCTGAATGTGAAGCAAAACACGCACTCCTCTGATGCAAGCTCAATGTGCAATGATGTGAAGGATAATTACGCTAATGATGTGAGCGACTCCGTGCAGAAAAGGAGTTGAATAACTGTTTCTGGGAAAGTGCACCTGATGTGTGGCTTTATTAAGAGTTACTTGAGCGTGTGCTCTCCATTACCCAATATTTTTAAAAGCAAGGGTCTCTGATAAATCAAACAAAGCTTCACCAAGACAGGAACGAAGTTATTTTGGAAGGTTTATTACAATATTTACATTTTCGCCTACCGTGTGAGCGTGGGTTTGCTAATCAGATGTATGCCCTATGGACAGCTGGATCAGGCAATGACTCATCGAGCTGGAGAGAACGATGGCCTTGATTGGGGTTTGTACAGAAGCTCAAAAACTGCAGGCATGTTGTTATTTGAATTATCGTGCTCCATAATTTATTACAGCAGATTTGTGCTGAAGGCTCACCGGGAGATGCTCATCTGCCAGTTTATCAGGGGGCAGAATGTAGTTATCTCACTTAATGGTGATGGGGTGAGGGTGGGTGGGTCAGGGCAGTTGAAGGGCAGTGGTTTATGATGGTGGACGGTGCAACTGTGCCTTGTTTTTCTGTGCGTTGTGTACAGGTCAAGACTAGGACTTGGTAAACACATTTATGATCTGTTTGCCTGCTTGACAAAAAAAAAACCCAAAACATTTTTAAGCAGGTTTGAATAATGTATACAAATCTGCCAAATCTCACTTCATCAGACTTTCCAGCAGGTCACTGTTTGTCCTTCAGGATCTTTTCAGAGTCTTTTTTTAATATTCTGTTGAATGTTAAGAGACAGTGTGACTCTTTCTTTTCACCTCTCTGATAACCTGCTGCTGCAACAGAACAATTTCCCAGCTTGGGATCAGTAAAGTCAGTCAGTCTTTCTTTCTTTCTTTCTTTCTTTCTTTCTTTCTTTCTTTCTTTCTTTCTTTCTTTCTTTCTTTCTTTCTTTCTTTCTTTCTTCTATCATCCATTCTTTCTTTCTTTCTTTCTTTCTTTCTTTCTTTCTTTCTTTCTTTCTTCTATCATCAATCCTTTCTTTCTTTCTTTTATCATCCTTTCTTTCTTTCTTTCTTTCTTTCTTTCTTTCTTTCTTTCTTTCTTTCTTTCTTTCTTCTATCATCCATCCTTTCTTTCTTTCTTTCTTTCTTTCTTTCTTTCTTTCTTTCTTTCTTTCTTTCTTTCTTTCTTTCTCCTTTCTTCTATCATCCTTTCTTTCTTTCTTTCTTTCTTTCTTTCTTTCTTTCTTTCTTTCTTCTATCATCCTTTCTTTCTTCTATCATCCTTTCTTTCTTTCTTTCTTTCTTTCTTTTTTCTTTCTTTCTTCTATCATCCATTCTTTCTTTCTTTCTTTCTTTCTTTCTTTCTTTCTTTCTTTCTTTCTTTCTTTCTTTCTCCTTTCTTCTATCATCCTTTCTTTCTTTTTTCTTTCTTTCTTTCTTTCTTTCTTTCTTTCTTTCTTTCTTTCTTTCTTCTATCATCCTTTCTTTCTTTCTTTCTTTCTTTCTTTCTTTCTTTCTTTCTTTCTTTCTTTCTTTCTTTCTTCTATCATCCATCCATCCTTTCTTTCTTTCTTTCTTTCTTTCTTTCTTTCTTTCTTCTATCATCCATCCTTTCTTTCTTTCTTTCTTTCTTTCTTTCTTTCTTTCTTTCTTTCTTTCTTTCTTTCTTTCTTTCTTTCTTTCATCCTTTCTTTCTTTCTTTCTTTCTTTCTTTCTTTCTTTCTTTCTTTCTTTCTTTCTTTTTCTTTCTTTCTCCTTTCTTCTATCATCCTTTCTTTTTTCTTTCTTTCTTCTATCATCCTTTCTTTCTTTCTTTCTTTCTTTCTTTCATCCATTCTTTCTTTCTTTCTTTCTTTCTTTCTTTCTTTCTTTCTTCCTTCTACCATCCATCCTTTCTTTCTTTCTTTCTTTCTTTCTTTCTTTCTTTCTTTCTTTATCCATCCATCCATCCATCCATCCATCCATCCATCCTTTCTTTCTCTCTTTCTTTTTCTTTCTTTCATCTATTCTTTCTCTCTTTCTTTCATCCATTCTTTCTTCCATCCATCCATCCATCCATCCATCCATCCATCCATCCATCCATCCATCCTTTCTTTCTTTCTTTCTTTCTTTCTTTCTTTCTTTCTTTCTTTCTTTCATCCATCCAGCCGACACATGAAATCCAGGCTGACACCCTGTATCTGTGATTTTTTTTTCTTTCTCCTTTCACAGATCTGTTCAGATTGATAGAGTGTGGAGTGAAAATGGTGAGCGTGAGAAAGCAAGAGATTTATTTATTTATTTATTGCTTTATGACTCAGCTTCCTGACTCAGAGCTTTCTTGACCATCCCTGGCCTGGACTGACTAATTGGAAACTGCCTCCGGTTTAATTAAAGTGCCACAGTTGGCCTCAAGCACCCGATTGAGAACTCTTAAATACAAACCCCACTGCTTTGTTTGTTGTAAATGAATGTCCGTGGCACAAAAATGTGTGTATTGTTCGCCTTTTGGGGACTTGGGCTCACGCTCGCTTCTTCTCTAAGTGACGAACTCTTGCTGATTCCATTATGGATGGATTTACTTCCTCTGAGTGGCCATTGTGGCTTTATGTGACAGGAATTATAATGTATGACAGTTTATTTTGCCGATGTGAAGCAGGTGTCTTGGGTGGTTATGGGTGTCTGAGAAGGGGGATTTGAGTCGGGGACGGAACAGTGACTCAGAGCCTGAGGCTAAGACTTTTTATGACAGACCGCTACAAATAAAAGGTAATGAGCGTTTCCTTGTGATTCTGGGCTCATTGCTTGCAGGGTTTTATTACGCTGTCTAATACCGGCTCTTGCCATAATAAGCTAAATGGGCATGCATGAGGAACATTTAATTCATTTATACATTCAATTCTGTTTCCTGCTGAATGTAACAAAAAGGAAGCCATTTTTTTCATGTCCTGTAAAATACCAGTTATTGAGTACAAACAGGTTTTTAAAGGACCAAACAGTCACGTTCTTCATGTTCATTTTCAGATAAGCTAAAATATCCACAGACCCCAGGATTATGCACATGTCCATTCCTGTGGTCTTTGTTAATAAACGGAGACTTTTTACAAGGCGATATTGGTCGGTTTGTAAATGAACACTGGACGTGTAAGGGAGCACCAAGGGAGTGTTGCGTAATGAATGTTCTTCAGGATCATGACACAAGACTGTTTTATTTCTCTTAAACAACAGTGATTGATTTGTCTCCTTGAGACCACACTCGCTACATGCCACAGAACACAGTCTTCCTTGGTTTTCTTTTCCTACAAGTTATGACACGGGAAAAATCCCCAAAGCTGTAATTCATGAACGGCTGACTCCACATACCATCTCTCAGTCTCTGTTTGATCACAAAACAATACAAGTTTCCTGAATAAACATTTCAGCAACTTCAAATCAATATTAATGTCCCCTGCTACCGATTTTCTGAATCGAGCCGAAAAGTTCGTCTACTCCGCTGGCACCGCCATGATTGAAAATCATGTGATTTGCATTCCTGCGCACTGATTGGCCAAAGCTCGAAACAGTGTTCGTAAACCTTACGCACCGTGCTGTTTTACCTCGAGACTTTGTGTACGACTTGTTTAAAGGAGAACTGAAGTCATTTTTAAACTTGCTTTATTTCTTAATTAACGTGTTATTCAATTACGTTTTCGGTTTTAGCAACCTCATATCGTGACTCGTATTGGCAACTAATTGCAATTAAATATTATACTTATCAGCCTATTCGTTTTTTAGCCATGTCGAATTTAGTTCATTTGGTCCACGGCAGGCGTCGCTTATCTGCGCGATCTTCGCGAGACTTTGAAACGTGAAGTGTTAGCCAGGTGTCAGTGCTGCTATTTTGAAAACACTTTTCCAAACAAAAAATATTGCACGAAAACGAGTTTAAAGGAACAGTCCACTGTACTTCCATAACGAAATATGCTCTTATCTGAATTGAGACGAGCTGCTCCGTACCTCTCCGAGCTTTGCGCGACCTCCCAGTCAGTCAGACGCAGTCAGACGCGCTGTCACTCCTGTTAGCAATGTAGCTAGGCTCAGTATGGCCAATGGTATTTTTTGGGGCTGTAGTTAGATGCGACCAAACTCTTCTGCGTTTTTCCTGTTTACATAGGTTTATATGACCAGTGATATGAAACAAGTTCAGTTACACAAATTGAAACGTAGCGATTTTCTATGCTATGGAAAGTCCGCACTATAATGACAGGCGTACTAACACCTTCTGCGTGCTTCGGCAGCGCATTGATATCTGAGCTCCGTATCAATGCGCTGTCGAAGCGCGCAGAAGGTGTTAGTTAGTGTTAGTGTTACTTTGCCACAGTCCATTTTAAATGAGCCTTGGCCCAGAGAAGATGTCTGCGCTTCTGGATCATGTTTAGATACGGCTTCTTCTTTGAACTATAGAGTTTTAGCTGGCAACGGCGGATGACACGGTGAATTGTGTTCACAGATAATGTTCTCTGGAAATATTCCTGAGCCCATTTTGTGATTTCCAATACAGAAGCATGCCTGTATGTGATGCAGTGCCGTCTAAGGGCCCGAAGATCACGGGCACCCAGTATGGTTTTCCGGCCTTGACCCTTACGCACAGAGATTCTTCCAGATTCTCTGAATCTTTTGATGATATTATGCACTGTAGATGATGATATGTTCAAACTCTTTGCAATTTTACACTGTCGAACTCCTTTCTGATATTGCTCCACTATTTGTCGGCGCAGAATTAGGGGGATTGGTGATCCTCTTCCCATCTTTACTTCTGAGAGCCGCTGCCACTCCAGGATGCTCTTTTTATACCCAGTCATGTTAATGGCCTATTGCCAATTGACCTAATGAGTTGCAATTTGTTCCTCCAGCTGTTCCTTTTTTGTACCTTTAACTTTTCCAGCCTCTTATTGCCCCTGTCCCAACTTTTTTGAGATGTGTTGCTGTCATGAAATTTCAAATGAGCCAATATTTGGTATGAAATTTCAAATTCTCACTTTCGACTTTTGATATGTTGTCTATGTTCTATTGTGAATACAATATGAGTTTTTGAGATTTGTAAATTATTGCATTCCGTTTTTATTTACAATTTGTACTTTGTCCCAACTTTTTTGGAATCGGGGTTGTACGATGTCTCGCACAGGTCTCAACGAATCTTGTTTACAGCCATCGCTTTGACATATGGACTGATATATTACAGAGCATATTTCAAACACTCATAACTTGCTATAGCAGTGACAAAATAGCTATCAAAAATGCATTCCTATATTTAATAAAATGAGATAAATAGAATTTTGATTATGATAAATTTGCCTTCGGTTCCCCTTTAATTTCCAACCCTTCCATACACACCATGACACGCTGTGTTGTTGTGAGCTTTTAGTCCCGTTTTTGTTACTCATTTTAATAGTTCACCTTCAAAACATTGGCGCATGGTTTCTTGCAGACGAATTCAACGTCACTCACCTTTCAACCAATCAGCGTGCAGCAGTGCATCATGTGATTTCCAAAATGACCGCGCTGACAAAGTACACTGGAAGTTTTCTTCTTAGTTGAAAAAAAATCGAGCGTTTGGATCAATATTATTGACTTGAATTGAATAACATGTTTGGCTGAGTCATCTTGATTGATTCATGATCAAAATAAGGTTGGTAGACTGGCCGTGGAGCTCGCAGTTTACGAAATAGATGACTTCTGACATGGGAACCCACAGTTCTGGGATTTTTCCGTGTCATACCTTGTAGGAAAAGAAGACTGAGGAGGATTATGTACTGTGGCATGTAGCGACTGTGTTTGAGACACGTTACTTCATATAATATAATCATGTACATTGTAGTAGCAGTAATTGGTTGTTCCGTCACCAGCATCTGTTTTTCCACTCGTGTGTGTGTGTGTGTGTGTGTGTATATAATATATATATTCTCACACACACACACACAGTAGTGCTTGAAAGTTTGTGAACCCTTTAGAATTTTCTATTAGCAGTTAATTTGAAGGTGAAATTAGAGTCAGGTGTTTTCAATCAATGGGATGACAATCAGGTGTGAGTGGGCACCCTGTTTTATTTAAAGAACAGGGATCTATCAAAGTCTGATCTTCACAACACATGTTTGTGGAAGTGTATCATGGCACGAACAAAGGAGATTTCTGAGGAGCTCAGAAAAAGCGTTGTTGATGCTCATCAGGCTGGAAAACGTTACAAAACCATCTCTAAAGAGTTTGGACTCCACCAATCCACAGTCAGACAGATTGTGTACAAATGGAGGAAATTCAAGACCATTGTTACCCTCCCCAGGAGTGGTCGACCAACAAAGATCACTCCAAGAGCAAGGCGTGTAATAGTCAGTGAGGTCACAAAGGACCCCAGGGCACCTTCTAAGCAACTGAAGGCCTCTCTCACATTGGCTAATGTTAATGTTCATGAGTCCACCATCAGGAGAATACTGAAAAACAATGGTGTGCATGGCAGGGTTGCAAGGAGAAAGCCACTGCTCTCCAAAAAGAACATTGCTGCTTGTCTGTAGTTTGCTAAAGATCACATGGACAAGCCAGAAGGCTATTGGAAAAATGTTTTGTGGACGGATGAGACCAAAATAGAACTTTTTGGTTTAAATGAGAAGTGTTATGTTTGGAGAAAGGAAAACACCGCATTCCAGCATAAGAACCTTATCCCATCTGTGAAACATGGTGGTGGTAGTATCATGGTTTGGGCCTGTTTTGCTGCATCTGGGCCAGGACGGCTTGCCATCATTGATGGAACAATGAATTCTGAATTATACCAGCAAATTCTAAAGGAAAATGTCAGAACATCTGTCCATGAACTGAATCTCAAGAGAAGGTGGGTCATGCAGCAAGACAACGACCCTAAGCACACAAGTCGTTCTACCAAAGAATGGTTAAAGAAGAATAAAGTTAATGTTGAATGGCCAAGTCAAAGTCCTGACCTTAATCCAATGGAAATGTTGTGGAAGGACCTGAAGCGAGCAGTTCATGTGAGGAAACCCACCAACATCCCAGAGTTGAAGCTGTTCTGTACGGAGGAACGGGCTAAAATTCCTCCAAGCCGGTGTGCAGGACTGATCAACAGTTACCAGAAATGTGTAGTTGCAGTCATTGCTGCACAAGGGGGTCACACCAGATACTGAAAGCAAAGGTTCACATACTTTTGCCACTCACAGATATGTAATATTGGATCATTTTCCTCAATAAATAAATGACCAAGTATAATATTTGTGTCTCATTTGTTTAACTGGGTTCTCTTTATCTACTTTTAGGACTTGTGTGAAAATCTGATGATGTTTTAGGTCATATTTATGCAGAAATATAGAAAATTCTAAACGGTTCACAAACTTTCAAACACCACTTTGTGTGTGTGTGTGTACACACACACACACACACACACACACACACACACACACACACACACAGTATTAGGGTGCATCAGTTGCCCTCACTTTCATAAAATCTGATGCATTTTTGTTTGGGTGTTCCTTTTCACCAATAAAGACATCCTGTAAAATTTTTTGACCATATTCAAAAGTCTAATGGTGGCACCATGAGGTTCATTTTTTGCCAAAAAAATCTTATTTTATGTTTTCGTCTAAGGTTTGAATCACAATGTTGGACTCCATTTATTGATTTCTTGTGACCCAGAGATCATGTTAAGAACCTTTGCAAGGGATTGAGAAGCATTAATGTGATTCATAATGCATTTGTATTGTTTAAAAGTAGTTGAACAATGATTCAATGAACAGCTAAAACTCAAACTGTGCTTGATAATATATTTAGAATATGTACTAAAAATGTGTATCTAAGATATTTGGTATACTCTATAAGGTGCCATAATGTTTCATGAAAAGTGATCAAAATTTTGTCATAAAAGTCATAAAATAGCAGTTTTTTCCATAACTTTGAGCTCCTGGTGCCACCATTAAACTTTTGAATTTTGTCAAAATATTTCACCCACTGTGTTTTCTTACCAAAAGGAACATAAAAACAAAAATGCATCATGATCGGAGGAACTTTTCATTTTTAGGGGGCAACTGATGCACCCTTTTTTATATATATATATATATATATATATATATATATATATATATATATATAAAACCCCGATTACAAAAAAGTTGGGACAAAGTACAAATTGTAAATAAAAACGGAATGCAATAATTTACAAATCTCAAAAACTCATATTGTATTCACAATAGAACATAGACAACATATCAAAAGTCGAAAGTGAGAATTTGAAATTTCATACCAAATATTGACTCATTTGAAATTTCATGACAGCAACACATCTCAAAAAAGTTGGGACAGGGGCAATAAGAGGCTGGAAAAGTTAAAGGTACAAAAAAGGAACAGCTGGAGGACCAAATTGCAACTCATTAGGTCAATTGGCAATAGGTCATTAACATGACTGGGTATAAAAAGAGCATCTTGGAGTGGCAGCGGCTCTCAGAAGTAAAGATGGGAAGAGGATCACCAATCCCCCTAATTCTGCGCCGACAAATAGTGGAGCAATATCAGAAAGGAGTTCGACAGTGTAAAATTGCAAAGAGTTTGAACATATCATCATCTCCAGTGCATAATATCATCAAAAGATTCAGAGAATCTGGAAGAATCTCTGTGCGTAAGGGTCAAGGCTGGAAAACCATACTGGGTGCCCGTGATCTTCGGGCCCTTAGACGGCACTGCATCACATACAGGCATGCTTCTGTATTGGAAATCACAAAATGGGCTCAGGAATATTTCCAGAGAACATTATCTGTGAACACAATTCACCGTGTCATCCGCCGTTGCCAGCTAAAACTCTATAGTTCAAAGAAGAAGCCGTATCTAAACACGATCCAGAAGCGCAGACGTCTTCTCTGGGCCAAGGCTCATTTAAAATGGACTGTGGCAAAGTGGAAAACTGTTCTGTGGTCAGACGAATCAAAATGTGAAGTTCTTTATGGAAATCAAGGACGCCGTGTCATTCGGACTAAAGAGGAGAAGGACGACCCAAGTTGTTATCAGCGCTCAGTTCAGAAGCCTGCATCTCTGATGGTATGGGGTTGCATTAGTGCGTGTGGCATGGGCAGCTTACACATCTGGAAAGACACCATCCATGCTGAAAGGTATATCCAGGTTCTAGAGCAACATATGCTCCCATCCAGACGACGTCTCTTTCAGGGAAGACCTTGCGTTTTCCAACATGACAATGCCAAACCACATACTGCATCAATTACAGCATCACGGCTGTGTAGAAGAAGGGTCCGGGTACTGAACTGGCCAGCCTGCAGTCCAGATCTTTCACCCACAGAAAACATTTGGCGCATCATAAAACGGAAGATACGACAAAAAAGACCTAAGACAGTTGAGCAACTAGAATCCTACATTAGACAAGAATGGGTTAACATTCCTATCCCTAAACTTGAGCAACTTGTCTCCTCAGTCCCCAGACGTTTACAGACTGTTGTAAAGAGAAAAGGGGATGTCTCACAGTGGTAAACACGGCCTTGTCCCAACTTTTTTGAGATGTGTTGTCATGAAATTTAAAATCACCTAATTTTTCTCTTTAAATGATACATTTTCTCAGTTTAAACATTTGATATGTCATCTATGTTCTATTCTGAATAAAATATGGAATTTTGAAACTTCCACATCATTGCATTCCGTTTTTATTTACAATTTGTACTTTGTCCCAACTTTTTTGGAATCGGGGTTGTGTGTATATATATATATATATATATGGAATTAAATTTGAGACAAAATTTTTGAGAAAAGAAAAAAATGTAGCTTGCCCTGTAACTATGAAACCCATTAAGCACAAAGTCGTCTGTCCAGAAGTCTTTCCGGAATCGGAAAACTTACTGGCCGTTACACTGTACTGATGCTGGAGCCTTCTTCAATAAACATTATGTAAATGTCTCGTGATAGAAAGCTTAACCATATCAGCGATTCATAGTTTTTCTTTGTTAAATAACTTTTGTTTATCCATGTATTATATGCACTGTCTGCCATACAAGTCTTTTTGTGAATGAGCTGTTACTATAGAAATGATAACGTTATTATGATAAATATGTTGTTTGACGGGCGGCACGGTGGTGTAGTGGTTAGCGCTGTCGCCTCACAGCAAGAAGGTCCGGGTTCGAGCCCCGTGGCCGGCGAGGGCCTTTCTGTGCGGAGTTTGCATGTTCTCCCCGTGTCCGCGTGGGTTTCCTCCGGGTGCTCCGGTTTCCCCCACAGTCCAAAGACATGCAGGTTAGGTTAACTGGTGACTCTAAATTGACCGTAGGTGTGAATGTGAGTGTGAATGGTTGTCTGTGTCTATGTGTCAGCCCTGTGATGACCTGGCGACTTGTCCAGGGTGTACCCCGCCTTTCGCCCGTAGTCAGCTGGGATAGGCTCCAGCTTGCCTGCGACCCTGTAGAACAGGATAAAGCGGCTACAGATAATGAGATGAGCTGCTGTCAGAGTAAAGGACAACAGGCTGTACCGTTATTTAACAATTATTTGCTCAAGGTGAGGTGGATATTGGTGAATAATAACTGAGAGGTTATTATTCACTGATATTCACTGAACCTGAGGCGGATAATTGCTTTAGTATAAATACACAGGTGATTATTTTTTAAAAAATCGTATTAAAAAAATCATTTATTTCAGTCTTCAAAATCTGCATGCACTTGTATCACTTATCTATGCTGAGTCACACAAAATCCTTTATTTTGAAATCGATAAGATAAATCACAATTCCACCTTACCTTTAAATAGTTTTAGACCAAACTTCGTCACATCTTTAGTGCTTTTAGGAACAGCATTTTCTTTCATCATTTGTAATTCTTCACTTATGGTGACAAAGCGATTGGCCGCCGTTTTGCCGAGGCGCTTGAGGTGATTATCGAGAAATAGTCCGAATCTCTCGACCAGTCAGTGTGCACAATTTCCTATAATCACCTGTGTATTTATACTAAATGAAAATCGTACACGCCGGAGGGGTGTGATATGGCACAACGTGCAAGCGGAGTGCCACTACCCCTCCTGAAGTCTGTTATTTTTTGAGCACAGTCTGAAGTCTAGAGGTGTTCACACGGCAACTTTTACTCCGGTGTAGCACCGGGGCTGCCCCTGTAGAGCGTTCACACGGTACAAAGTTATACCGGTGTAGCCCCTGAAAGCTGCTTAAACCGGTGCAAATCTAACCCTGCTCAGGAGGTGGTTTAAGAAATTTACTCCGGAGTAAATGCTAGTTTGCGGGGCAGCACCGATATAAAATAGGACGTCTGAACGCTACGGGGTAGACTCGCTACGCGTGAGGAGAGTTGATTACATACGGGCATTGCATAATTTGCATCCTCGTATTTTGCGCTTCCAAAATGGCGAATATCAACAACAACAGAACTGCGTGTCTTCCAGTGTTGCCAGATTGGGCAGTTTTAAGTGCATTTTGGCGGATTTGAACATATTTTGGGCTGGAAAACGTCAGCAGTATCTGGCAACACTGGTGTCTTCATCCACGTTGTTTTCCAAGCGCTTGGTGATGCCATGACAACCGGGAAAAGGAAGTACATTTTCACACATGCGTGAAAGATTTCATTTCCGCATTATTACTATCGTATAGCACGGTCGCAAAAACTGCCGTGTGAACGCAAGTGGGGCTGCACCTGTGCTGACACGCTTCTCTCTAGTAAGCAGGTTTGTGACGTGTGAACGCTCCACAAAATTTACACCGGTGTAAGAGATATCGCAACAAAATACATCAGTGCAGCATCGATGCAAATATGTGCCATGTGAACACCCCTCATGTTATTCTGCTTACTCCACATAGATTTACCAATGATTACAATGTTTATTAATGAACGGCACATCACTCATTGTTCATGGTTTATAGTTGGATTTAATGTTGTGGAATGTCTGAGAGACAAGTTAGATGACCTGTTCCAAACCATCCCGCCCCATGAAAAATTCGTACTTGCATCTCTCTCTCTCTCTCTCTCTCTCACTCTCTCATATATATATATATATATATATATATATATATATATATATATATATATATATACACACACTCATATAATATTTGTTGTGCCTAACCCGCACTAAATAACTAGATTTATATAATTTCTGTTCAGTAGGACCCTACATGATTAGGTTGATGAGATTTGGATAAAAGTTATTTTCAGTAGAAATGCTGAGACTGTCAATGAGTGCTGCTAGCTGCTGTTTTTTAATAACGATGAAGTCAGCTGATGAAGTACATGTAGCTGCATTTTATGTAACAGTTTATTGACTGCCAAAAAATAAACATTTTGATTATAATTGAAGTTGTTTTGTTCTTCATCTGTATTCAAGATTTCACCATATTCTTCAATAGTATTAGAGAATCTGGAGAAACTTGTCACCTTAGCTTAGTCAAAGTGCACATCAGACTTAAAATTATTATATCATTCATATGTGGATTTCAGTCGGACTACTTTTTATGTGTTCGTTTGCAAATATTTCTGAAATTTGATAAAATGACTGAGGTATGGTTTCATATTTCAAGTTTCCAAATGGTATTGATTACCCTTTATTTTCACTGTTAAAAGTTACCAGAGGCCACCATTTCTCAGCGCATTTCATAAAATTTTCCGTGCCCAAAGGGGGGCGTACCCCCCTTTGACCCCCCCCCCGCACGCTTTGCGTGTATTATGTCTGCCGCTGGCAGACATTTTACCATTTTGCACCCTGCTGTAAATTATTTGTACCCTGCTATTCTCCCAAACTTTGAAGCCCCTGAAATAAAAACTCTACTCGGAAACAAAACCCCAAAAATACAAAAAAGCAACAAAATATGGAATAAAATATTTGATGGTGGGCGGCACGGTGGTGTAGTGGTTAGCGCTGTCGCCTCACAGCAAGAAGGTCCTGGGTTCGAGCCCCGGGGCCGGCGAGGGCCTTTCTGTGTGGAGTTTGCATGTTCTCCCCGTGTCCGCGTGGGTTTCCTCCGGGTGCTCCGGTTTCCCCCACAGTCCAAAGACATGCAGGTTAGGTTAACTGGTGACTCTAAATTGAGCGTAGGTGTGAATGTGAGTGTGAATGGTTGTCTGTGTCTATGTGTCAGCCCTGTGATGACCTGGCGACTTGTCCAGGGTGTACCCCGCCTTTCGCCCGTAGTCAGCTGGGATAGGCTCCAGCTTGCCTGCGACCCTGTAGAAGGATAAAGCGGCTAGAGATAATGAGATGAGATGAGATATTTGATGGTAAGAACATATTTTTTTTAAATGATTTTTTCAAGAACGATTGATTTATCACATTTTACATAAATTGTTACTGTCATTTCGCCGGTTTGTTTGCGTTCTAAGCGGAAATGATTTTGTCGGACGTTTTGTATAAAGTATTTATCGAATTTCAAAAAATAACAGTAAAAATGCTCCGTTTCTCAAATCCAGTGAATGTGGATAGAATACAAGTTATTCCACTCAATCTTGTCGTACATGGCTTATAGCCAACTCGGTGCTACGTGCCTCATCGTCTATCTGCTCACGTACGACTCGATTTTGTAGAATAACTGTTAAATAGTCTGAGATAATACTGAGCACTGTACAAGTCCCGATGTATGAGCTGTTATAGAAACAATAATATATTAGAACGAGAACATTAATATAAACCCGTCGTTCATGTTATAGCGAGAACGACCGTCTCGGCCATGTCGTTATATGAAAATAATGCACACCTTCTGACCAATCAGATCTGAGCTTTCGAGCATGCTGTGGTAGAATAGAAAATGAATTAATGTACACATTCTGACCAATCAGGTTTGAGAATTCAACAACACTGTACTTAAAATAATGATAGGCTTCATCGAGAGTGGGCACATGAAGATGACTGAAAAGGATTAGTAACCTTAAGTTCAAAAGTTTAATCAACTATTATTTAAAATATATATAAGTTCAATGAATGATGGAGATGAGGACTGACGTAGACTGTGTGAGTGAATCTTCGAGCCAAGCTACCTCCCACACACACACTGCAGGTGATGTATAATGGGTGAGCTGTGGCTTGTAGAGTTACATTGGGGTGTAGCTCTATCTTCTGCTCTAGCTCTCATACAGGTGGTGGATTGGATGCATTACCCTAAGCTGTACTGGGTTACATCTAGTGGACTTAAAGTGAGGGTGGGAACAAAAGGGAGACAAAGATACGAAAGGCCTTCCTTTACTTGGAAATTGCATCGTGGTGGGAGGCTTGATTAGATCAGCGTATTTCAACAGAATGATAGATAATGCGATACTGTTGAAATTGGATCACTCTTAAAGTATGGGTGGCAAAAATATTGTGATAAGTAATTTTTAACCGAAATTATATGCATCATAATCATTTGGGATAAGAACGTGCCAACAAAACAGTCGAGCTGTATTAAACGAGAACTGAAGGCAAACTTTTTATTATCAAAATGCTATTTCTCATTTTATTAAATATCGGAATGCGTTTTTGATCGCTATTTTGTCGCTGCTATAGCAAGTTATGAGTGTTTGAAATATGCTCTGTAATATATCAGTCCATACATCAAAGCGATGGCCGTAAACGAGAGTCGTTGAGACCTGTGCGAGACGTCGTAGGACGGAAGTAAAACGTACAGCGGAAATCAAAGTGACCGACGTCTGCCAACGTTGTCAAAAGACGCGCGCGCCCTCTTTCGAATGCTGACGTGATCAAGCCGGAAGTTTTGTTTGTTTTGATAGCAATCAGGAAAGTTTGAAAAAAGTAGGCAGTAATCGTCATTTAAACTCGTTTTTGTGCAATATTTCGTTTGGAAAACAGTTTTCAAAATGGCAGCACTGACACCTGGCTGACACTTCACGTTTCGAAGTCTCGCACAAGTCTCGTGAAGATCGCGCGGATAAGCGACGCCTGCCGTGGACCAAACGAATTAAATTCAACACGGCTAAAAACCGAATAGGCCGATAAGTATAATATTGAATTGCAATTAACTGCCAATACGAGTCACGATATAAAGTTGGTAAAACTGAAAATGTAATTGAAAAACACGTTAATTAAGAAATAAAGCAAGTTTAAAAATGACTTCAGTTCTCCTTTTAAGAACTTTTTTTTCTTTGGTGACCAAATTCACAAAGAAATGGTTGGATTATGAAATGATTGGTTAAAAAAGGTAGATTTTAATGTTCAATTGACTTCTTGTTAATTTGAGGATATACCTGTGGTGTTATAAAAGCCCTGATAGCTGTTTACACTCATGATACTCACAAACGTGTCATATTATGTCGCAGTATCATCATCATTTAGTTTAATGGTGCAGACCATTTACTAGTACCTAGATAGATCGAAAAATACCTGAAAAATGCATCTTAACATAAATGTTTTAAAAATTAATTTAAAAATCATTACAGAATCAGATTAAATTCATTGGATTTTTATGCAGCTTCATGTTATCTGGGGGCGACACGGTGATGTAGTGGTTAGTGCTGTCGCCTCACAGCAAGAAGGTCCGGGTTCGAGCCCCGTGGCCGACGAGGGCCTTTCTGTGTGGAGTTTGCATGTTCTCCCCGTGTCCGCGTGGGTTTCCTCCGGGTGCTCCGGTTTCCCCCACAGTCCAAAGGCATGCAGGTTAGGCTAACTGGTGACTCTAAATTGACCGTAGGTGTGAATGTGAGTGTGAATGGTTGTCTGTGTCTATGTGTCAGCCCTGCGATGACCTGGCGACTTGTCCAGGGTGTACCCCGCCTTTCGCCCGTAGTCAGCTGGGATAGGCTCCAGCTTGCCTGTGACCCTGTAGAACAGGATAAAGCGGCTAGAGATAATGAGATGAGATGAGATGTTATCTGGTGTGTTTTTCCCACCGTCCATGTCCATGACCACTGTCTCACTTAAGAATCTTGCCTCAAATGAAAATGGTTTTCGGCTTCGCCTTCTGTCCCTTTCCCAATTTAGTTACTTTCGGTGTTGGGTATCAAAGAGCTTTGGTAGGTGACTTTACAAAGATGCAGCCTTGGTGTCAGAGCACGGGCCGAAGAGCAGGTGACATATCAGATCTGTTTCGTTTCTAAAGGTGCCATACAAATATGTTGTAAAGGAGCACTTAAGAAAAAGAGACTCCTCAATCCCGATGATGATAAACTCTGGATCAGCGGTGGAGGAACAATTTACCTCACATATCTCTCTTGGGTGGCTCGGTGATGTAGTGGTTAGCACTGTTGCCTCACAGCAAGAAGGTTCTGGGTTCAAACCCCATGGCTGACTGGGGCCTTTCTGTGTGGAGTGGGTTTTCTCTGAGTGCTCGTTTCCTCCATGGTTCAAAAACATGCAGATGAGGTAAAAAAAAAATATCTCAACCCAGAGACTGAGGTTGCACAAGCCAGTGCATACTTGGTGCCAGTCCCAAGCCTGGATAGATTGTGGAGGGTTGTGTCAGGAAGGGCATCTGGTGTTAAAAAAAATCTATGCCAAAGGGGCTTTGCCCTGTATTCTCCTCCTATCACAAACTATGTGATAAATTAAATAGGTGTGGGACTCGGACTGGACGGGATGAGAGTGGACAAGTAGCGGAGGAAAAAAGTAGTCCTGCAGAATGATGTTAAATGTTATATTTCCTGAGGAACAAAAGATGAGGTTTGCTCTGGCTTGCTGTGGGTGTTAAAAGGTCTTTCATGTGAATAACACCGCTGCAGCTCTTTTGTAGAGCATCACTTCCAGTTATTGTGGTGTGATCTAGAAATAAATTGATGTTTTTATTAAATTAAATAATTTCACATAATTTATTCTACACATCTCTCTCATTTTGCTTCTAGAGTGCTCTCTAGGGGTGGGACGATAAACTCCATCTAACTGCCTGTACTGCAGCAGGAGTTTATGCCTAATCCCGCTCGGCTGCTGTTGCTCAGGAGAAATCACTTGGATTTTATAGTAAATACACCAAGTTTTTATGATTTAGGAAATTTACTGTTGATAGTACATAAACAATTTTAAAATATACGTCGCACAATTGCGCTCTTAAATGGTTCGAAAGGGACTATAGCCGTTACAGGTGATTTTTGAAATCAGGTGATTCTAGATTTACCAAGGCAAATTAGGGTTGGGCCATGTAGTGGGATGTTTAATTTCTTAGTTGCAACTGATTCCTCTGTGGTGTAGTGGTAAAGCAGAAGGTCCTGAGTTTGATTCCCAGCAAGGACAGTAAAATGGAGGGGGGGAGCAAATTAGACAGACAGAAAGACAGGTGTATAATTTTGGGTAGAGCGGTATAAGAGGGGAAAAAAATCTCTTAAGAATGTCAACCTGATTTCTAAAAATCACCTGTAACATAGCCTTTCTACTTTTTGTATTACATTAATGGCATTTAGCAGACGCTGTTATCCAGAGCGATGTACAATAGCAGCCTGGGGAGCAGGAGGGGGTTCGGTGCCTTGCTCAAGGGCACTTCAGCCATTCCTGCTGGTCCAGGGAATTGAACCAACAACCTTTTGGTCCCAAAGCTGCTTCTCTAACCTTTGGGCCATGACTTCCCCAATTGTAACTTGCCTCATCTCATCTCATTATCTCTAGCCGCTTTATCCTTCTACAGGGTCGCAGGCGAGCTGGAGCCTATCCCAGCTGACTACGGGCGAAAGGCGGGGTACACCCTGGACAAGTCGCCAGGTCATCACAGGGCTGACACATAGACACAGACAACCATTCACACTCACATTCACACCTACGGTCAATTTAGAGTCACCAGTTAACCTAACCTGCATGTCTTTGGACTGTGGGGGAAACCGGAGCACCCGGAGGAAACCCACGCGGACACGGGGAGAACATGCAAACTCCACACAGAAAGGCCCTCGCCGGCCACGGGGCTCGAACCCGGACCTTCTTGCTGTGAGGCGACAGCGCTAACCACTACACCACCATGCTGCCCCCCAATTGTAACTTGTAATTGTAAAATTGCAAACCTCCACCGGAAGGGATTCCTCCAAAGAGGCGAACTGAAAAAGATAAAAGTTCTCGAGATTGTTCCCCTGGGGAAGGGTGTATGCCAATAAATTTTTATTTTTTCTTAAAAATTACTTTCTCTTTTTGTTAATGTAGTTTGTATCACGTCGAACTGGGTTTATTATTGTTATTATTTTTTTAAAATAACTTCTAAAGTCATTAAAAAAGTCATTCCCACCTGACTGTATTTAACAGGATGCTACAGAGCACGAACCTCCACGAGACGTGTAAAACATAGGAGACCGGACGTGATGTATCCCAATTATCAGCCATATCTGCAGATATTTTGCTTCCTTATTGCATTGAATTTGCTGCCGGTCACTTTCCAGTGAGGCAGTATGAGTGTTTGGATTGTGTAGGTGTCAGTAACGTTAATTCAATGGTTCCAGTTCTCATTGGAGCCATGATAAAACAAAATATATTATTAATCTTTCAAGGTCAACAGGAGAGAGAGTGAAATGTTTAGACTTGGCTGTTTTGCTCTCATTCCCACACGACACCATTTTAGCAATAAATAATTGGTATTCAGTGTGTGTGAGAATGGGGTATAAGAGTGCTTAAAGGTCCCATGGCATGAAATTTTCACTTTCTGAGGTTTTTTAACGTTAAAATGAGTTCCTCTGACCTTCTTAAGTCACCCCAGTGGCTAGAAATTTCATAATGTGTAAACCAAACTATGCCCAACATTTGAGAATGGCGCATCAAAACGGCGCGTTGATAAGCTCTTCCCTTTACTACGTCAGCAAGGGAGATGATCCCCACGCCCCCCCCTCTGGATTCCCACCCACTGTATGGATTGCCCGCCCAGTTGTAGTGAGGAGACCATAGAGGACACAACAACATGGCATCACCTAAGCGAGCGAAACATGGAAATTGCGCTGTACATGGATGTGACAACACAGAAAGGAGTCTGTTTTTACTGCCGACGGGAGAGCCCCTGAAGACGCAGTGGCTTAATTTTATTTACTCCAATAATACGCCGTCGAGTCTACCTAAGACGGTGTATGTTTGTCGGAAGCATTTTCCTGATGAATGTTTCCACAACTTGGGACAGTACAGGGCAGGTTTTGCACATCAACTGTCACTGAAGCCTGGGTCCGTACCAAGCATCCCTGCCGCATCAGCCACAAACACCGAACAAGTAAGTGTATAACTGTTAAGTCGTTTTGCCGTGTTTTAAAATCGGTACGTTAGCCTAGCAATGGCTACATTAGCTGTGCAGCTAACCGCTTCCTGCAGTTAGCCAGGTAATCTGCGCTACAAAACTAAAGAGCATGCAGCATGCTCTGTTAAACTGAGTTTAGTCTGGAAATTGACTGTAACTTATGAGCTTATGTTTGACTATTGCTCCGCAATGCATGTCTTCTGTTGGATAAGCGATATGTTGCTGTAGTTGCTGCTTCTATCCTCTTTGGTTATGGAGTGCGTGTTCAAGCCTAGGGTATTATACGTTCGTAAACTACCACTCCGAACACTCTCACTCTCTGTTCTCTGTGTCACGTTGAGTTTACGAAAGGAGTCCGAGGGAGAACGGGGTTTTGTCTTAGCAGCGTGGCTACAGGCGCTTATAGCAGCGAGTATGTGTGTGCGCAGCTTGGTCAAGCCCCTCCCCCTCCCCCCATGGCCCGCCCCCACCCTCTACCCTTCCCCGCCTCCTGCTTCTCGTTAGCAAAACGATGCACTGGGAAAAGCGCTGAAATGGGGCTTTTCCCAGGAGGCTATATTTACGTGCCGAGGGTTCATTTCGAGAAAGGCTGCGGATATAACATCCGGAAACCTCCACGAGCCCGTTTAAAGCATCAACAAACCACCATGCCATGGGACCTTTAACTAACTATCACTTCCCCTGAAAAACTTTTTTTGCTGAGTGTAAATCATTTATTAATTACTAAATAACTTCTGCTTTGTACTTTTCAAAGTGTTTTAGGTTTGAATAAAAATATCAGTTCAGTTGTAACTGCGGTTTTTTTGGTTAATCTTCAGTGGGAATTTAAAAAAAAATAAAAATCTAGAAAATGAGTCCCGAAGCACTTCAAACAACTCCTGCCCATTCACATAAAAAGTGTGACCAATCCCATGCCTTACTACAGTTATATCGGTTTGTTCCTGGCTACAGTATTTTCGAATGAACCTATTTGGTTCTGTTTCCCAAAATATAAACAAATCAGTAATTGAAACCACCGTGACCCTGACCAAGAGTCCTGAAAGCGTGGTGTGTCACATTTCCCATCAGAGACGGTTCTGAGTAGAATTCCCTTCAGGAAGCTGATAACCTTTAACTATCCAAAGAACCATTAAGGGTACAATGTTTCCAGCTTGGGGACTTTTTAGACCCCTTTGGCAGCAATTTCAAAAAAGAGCCTAGCGACAAATCGAGTGGCTTTGTGAGCACACGTTATTGACTGTCCTACACGCAAAACAGCTGTCCAGCTCACATCACGGCTCTTGAGAAAGCAGGTTTAGTCGACCCTCCACTAGTGTGCAAAGTCAGACTGGGTTGCATTTGTATGAGCCCGTTTTCTGACCACTCAGGCCAAGTTTACATTAGACCGTATCTGTCTCGTTTTCTTCGCGGATGCACTGTCCGTTTACATTAAAACGCCTGGAAACACCGGGAAACGGGAATCCGCCAGCGTCCACGTATTCAATCCAGATCGTGTCTGGTCCGGTGCTGTGTAAACATTGAGATACGCGGATACGCTGTGCTGAGCTCTAGCTGGCATTGTCATTGGACAACGTCACTGTGACATCCACCTTCCTGATTCGCTGGCGTTGGTCATGTGACGCGACTACTGAAAAACGGCGCGGACTTCCGCCTTGTATCACCTTTCATTAAAGAGTATAAAAGTATGAAAATACTGCAAATACTGATGCAAATACTGCCCATTGTGTAGTTATGGTTGTCTTTAGGCTTGCCATCCTTCCACTTGCAAGTGGTAAGTGATATGCGCTGGGATCTCACACACAGCGGCTCAGTCCCGAATCACAGCTTGTGCACTTCACTCGCGCGCTCTGTGAGCTGCGCAGGGCCGGAGTGCGCACCCTCCAGAGGGCACTCGCTGTTCAGGGCGGAGTGATTTGGAGCGCAGGATGCCTGCGGAGCCGAGCGTATCCGTGTATTGGTGTTGCTGTGTGCACGCGAATCGTGTATTGGTGTTGCTGTGCGCACACTAATCGTTTTAAAAACGTTAATCTGATGATCCGCTGATACGGTCTAATGTAAACCCCACCTCACTGATCGCCATCGTTCACAAATACCAGTCATAGCCCATCGTTGTTCTCGAGAACCAATCACAGCTTGCCATTGTTCCCAATGACCAAACGCTCATTATCATTTGTCACTGATCATTGTTCCTAGTGACCAATAACATCACCAATATTACAAACTATAAATTACTGATCACCAGTTATCCTCATACCCCTTGTCGAACAACAGGGAATGAGTTCCGTTCTTGTTTGCACACCAAATTTTGAACCGTTCAGAGCATTTTGACCAAAAATAAATGGGTTCAGAACCTGAAAATTTGGTTCCCAATTGGAACCAAAATATGGGTTTTCCAGTGCGAACCGTGACGACATGAGTGGGCGTGTCATTACTTTGGAGAGGAAGTGGAGTACAGGAATGGAGAATGCAGTGAAAAAGGATACGTCTTGAGGGAAAAAAATGGACCAAAAACAAATATCTGCAATAACAGAACAAAAGCTCGGAGGTAATCAATGTGCACCACCATCTTGCTACGACTTTTTACTCCTGTTGTGCATTGTATAACGCCCTCTGCTCATGATGCATCCTTGATTACAATGGGTCTATTCAAAACTGGTGAAAACGTGGGCCAGTTCGCTAGCTAGCACCAAGGTTCAAAGAATCCTGAACGGATCCGGTTCAAGGACCTGTTCTCTGTTGGTCTCTGTGAAAGCAGGGTTCTCCAGAAAATCTGAAGTAGCCGGCTGAAAAAAAAAGTATTAGGCAACTCTGGAATTTGCCAAAAGTGCGCTAATGCGAGGGGGGTCCGGGGGCATGAACTCCCAGAAAATTTTGAAATTTACATGCCTTCTGGTACATTCTCAGCTAATAAATTACTCACCATTTCCCTGTAAAATACTTGCAAAATATGTATGAAATTTCCTTCCAAATGTGTGTGTGCTTGGCTTTCTCAGTTCCCCTCTGTAGTACGCTGCCTGGCTCTGTAACGTAACTACATACACTACGGCGTGGTCACGTGGTCCAGCTCAGCCAATCAGAACGCAAGAATCTATCGACAAATATGGTGTCGCTTCCGGTCATACTAGACCCGAATCAAAGACAATTTCATAGTGGAATAATTGGATTTGCAGCAAATTATGGGCAGCGGAGACGATATAAAATGCTTGAACATTTGAAAGGCAAGTTTTATTTTTTTCTGGGATCAAGCAGCCGGTGCAGACCGTCTGTATAGAGATCTTGCAGTCACGTGACCGGAAAGTACACAACCGCCATCTTGTCGGTCAAAAACACCGCTGAATACTGCTGCACTCGTGTACAGAATGGATCAATTTCAACCGACGGACTACACGGCTCATTTTTCTAATGAACAGATAACTAGATATATGTCTAAAATAAGCGATCTACAGATTTGTGACCCTTATGGCTTACCGGACGGAGTTTTCACGACCGGATTTTGAACTGTCAGCGGAATACCCAGACGTGTATAATTACCTCATTAACTTTCCCTCGCTGTTCAGTGGTGAAGTACTGTGTGCTTATAAATCTCTGGACAGTTATCTCTACAGAAATTCAGGATTTGTCAGCGACTCAGATGTGGCATCTTGTAAACAAGAATCGTCACTGGATGGGTAAGTCACTTAAGTATTGAGTATAGCACTGACCAGCCGATTATAGAATAGAATAAGGTAATTCCAAATCGTCCGTGTTGTTTACATGGATCTGGCGTTGGAGAGGTAGAGGCTTGGCAGTGGAGATTTGAGTGGCTGTTTTCTGAGCTTAGTCAACAGGCTGGCTCTGCAGCCTTGCTTTTGCTTCCGCTCCTGGCACCACCTCCTTCGCTTTGCCTCCGATAACAATCCACGGAGACCCTGCTGGTCTCGCTATCTCGTCTGGAATGTTTTTTTTTTTTTTTCTCGTCCGGAATGTTGTGCATGCGATGGAAATCGCTACAAACCGTCATTTTCTGCTGGAAACCAATGTCCAGTAAGTCCATACGGTTGTAGTGGATATTGAAGTCCGGTACAGACGAACAACACGCAAAAATACACATAAAAAACATAAAAAACGTGCACAGGTAGGGAGAGCTTGTAGCCGCAGCCGTTGTAGTAGAATTGTATATAGTAGGGTTTTCCAGAATAAAAGGTAGAAGTAAAAGCAGAAGTAGACCCAGAAGTAGAAGTAGAAGGCGGAATATGGCGTTTGACCGACAAGATGGCGTCTGTCACAATCTGGATCGGCTGTGACGTCACATGCAAGTGCTCCATAGGTGGAGAAAATTGCCAGTTGCCGACGGTTGTGGACATCTCTGTGAAAGTGTCTTAAGAAAATCTTTATGTAACATGTTTTGATGGGCACATTTACAACGACCGTTCAAAAAATACGAAAATTAGCGTGTCCTGTCGTATCATCTAGTGACATTTTAAACATACTTTTGCGACATTCCCGTGAAAAGAATTGGCAACACCGGAGACCTTTCATATTGTCTGTTAATAAATAGAGTGAAGCAAGTACGTTATACCGCATTAAACATGACATTAGCTATTTCGATTACGTTCATTATGTCTTATATTAAATATAGTTAGTTTTTTTTTTCTTTTTTATCAGACATCTAGTTTTTGGGTTTGTTTACCTGACATGTTTCGACGTACGACTGTCGTCTTCCTCAGAGTGTCACCGGATGTTAATTGGTGACGCATCTTTTATCAGCTGATGTTTCTGAAGGCGTGGCCTTCCTGTCTGGATTGACAGGTCGGTCACGCCTTCTACTGTCTGTTTGTCCCCTGCAAGATGGCACTCCAGGTGTGGGAGAGCATGTATGCTCCCTCATCCCGGTTGATGGTCCTCGGGCTTCGCTTACAGATCTCCATGGCCTCCCTGATCCAGCGCTGATGTTTGTTATCTTCTGTGCCTTCAGAAACATCAGCTGATAAAAGATGCGTCACCAATTAACATCCGGTGACACTCTGAGGAAGACGACAGTCGTACGTCGAAACATGTCAGGTAAACAAACCCAAAAACTAGATGTCTGATAAAAAAGAAAAAAAAACAAAAAAAACTAACTATGACATTAGCTGGCGGGATGTGTGAAGACCAGCATGGTGGCTGATGTTGTAGCGCTTAGACATTTGGGAGCACAAAATAAAAATACATTTCGCCGACCCTGGTCCACCCTCATCCAAATCTCATTTTAACCTGAGCCACTACCTCCAGTTCCATCCCTCATTGGACAGGCCGTCTCTCAACAACAGGAGCTCACAGGGTATTGTGGAGCAGTCAGGTCAACTGTTGACATTGTATTAGTGTCATGGTGTGCTTGAACTCTGATGATTTCAGTGCAAACACTCCCAGGTGAATGGCAGATATTTGTCTGTGGCTGCAGGCAGCAGGCTTTCCGCTGTCCTCTGTAGGTTAACACACTGTGTTATTGTGCGCTGAATGGGAGAACATACTAGAGATACAGGTGTGATGGCTTATACACTGGCAAAGAGGACACACACACACACTTGCTTTATAGCATTATGCTGTTAGTTCAAAGGTTCTACAGATTACTATAATACACGGTCACGTAGCGCACATATACTCTGTATTTCAAAGTTGCTAGATATTCTTCCTCATTCATGTTCGTTGGTGTTTAATGCTTGTGTATTTTGGCAGATGATCTAACAAAGGGGTTATACAGAGATCAAACCTACACAGCTTTACCGCTAGGTTTTTTCCACTTCAGATCGTATAGTTCTGGGATGATGATGATGATGATGTTACTGTGTTTCAAGAAAAAATATTAACATGCTTTTGAAAATTTGGCTATTTGCACATATTTTAGATTTTGTTGTTGTTGTTGTTGTTGTTCAGAGTAATTAGTGTCATGTTTGTAGTGCTTTTAATATAGTTCTTCACAGAACCATAATGTTCTGTACACTGTCAGAAATAGGGCTGCAGTAGGAATCCATTTCTGTTTACCAAGGTACAATTTACACTAATGTACCCCCTAGGGCTCATTATTGGACCTCAAGGAAACTGTTTGTTGTACCTTTTTAGGGACAGAAAGGTACATATATGTTCCTAGTCCGTATATAAAGGGTACAAGTAGATATAACCTTAGAGGTTACTGCCCCAGTGACGAGCTGTTGTACCCCTAAAGGTACAATAATGTAGTAATAGTAATAATTAGTTCAACTTGTATAGCGCCTTTCTCGCACCCAAGGTTGCTTGACAATTACAAAAAAAAGTCCACCAAAAGAGGGTCAGGATGTAATTCCAATGGCATAGCTAACATAGTCCTACCAGGCGCACGAAAGTATGTCCTACATCGAACGCACAGCCACCGCGATGCCACCGGGCAACATCGCTCGGAACACCACACCATGGATCCACAAAGCGAGCGCAGAAGTACCGCCTCAGAGAGCGCTGGATAGCCCCGATGTTAAAAAGAGCAACGAGCTCACTGCAGTCCATAGCGAGGAGCACAGGCATCACCCACAGCAGACCAAGGCCTGAAGAGAACCGACGCCCAAAACTGGGTCTGGATCTGCACTACATTCAAACAAAACATTCAAACAAACATCAAACCATACAATCGTGCACAGCGTACACTCAACCGGAAACAGCTCCGAAATGTACTTTATTTTCTGAGAGTGTAGTAGAACCAACTAACAATTCCTTTAGAGTGCTAGGTTTTTCTTCTTCCCCTAAGAATGTATCTATTTAAAGCTTAAAGTGCTGATGACACGTTTTTGACATCTTTGGCAATGTTTTATAACATAAAAAGTAATTCCCGATGATCCATATATTAATTCACGAAGGTGCCTATTTTACAAGTTATGATAAAAAACGCGGCTATTTGGGCAAATTTGACGGGGCTGCAGCACCCAGGAGACGAATGAGGAGGAGGAGGAGCTATATGACGTCAGCGAAAGAACCTTCCTCCTAACTTACCAGTTTGTTGTTGATGCGGCAGGTGTTCAGTTTATCATTATTAGTATTTTTATTAGACATTATTTTATATATATATATATATATATATATATATATATATATATATATATAGTTATATAGTTATTATGCCTTCGCGTTGTGTTGCCGGCTTTTGCTCCAAAACCCACGAAGATGGGGTAAGTTTATTCAAGTTTCCCAGAGATCCCGAGCTGCATGCGAAGTGGGTGAGGCAAGTCAGGCGCACTCGTGACAAGTGGGAGCCCTCAGCAACATCCGTCCTGTGCTCTGAACACTTCGATTTGGATTGTTTTGACACCCTTCCCAGCTTAAAAGAATCTCTTGGGTGTTCAGTTCAGCACAAACGTGTGTTGCTACCATCAGCAGTGCCTACAGTATTCCGGAGGGGGTCTACTAGTAGCTATGCCGGATCCAGCAGTCGCCTGGGACAAGGCGACTCCTCCAAAGACAGTCCTCCTGTCAGAACATGTGTTGAGAAACGACATAAGATGAAGGTACGTAGAGCTATAGAGTGCTCCGACACGATGCTAAAAATAGTAACCATGCGGTCTGCGCGGCCATCTTGGAAGTGACTCGCTCCAGAGCGCTCATAGAGTACACATCATAGAGTACACATTCATGATAATCATAAATGTAATCATAAAGTCGGCGTGATATCAGTCATGTATTTGCTTGTGAAAGCTTGCGGCTTTCATGTAACTGCCGCCTAGCAACGAGAGGCAAAGGGTAAAGAGGGTAGGCTATCATAGATTCTATTCGGAAGAGATCAATACATGATTGCTTAAAAATTAGGTATTTTAGCAATTTGCATCTGTTTTGTGATTATCCTGACACTTGTGTGTTATATAGAACTGTACGTCTTATCAGCACATCGAGGATCTTCCACCGGAGGCTTTAGCAAGTACTCGTAGCAACACTACACTTTACCCTTTGCCATGTGTTGTTAGGGAACGGTAGCAAGTACCCCGATGACCGACTTCAAGAATATGTAGAAAAAATTTAGAAATTATACTTTCCAAAAGTCATTTGAGCTTAGTGTATTGCATTTCCATTTATATTGTAGGTTCTTGCTGATGTTTTTGCGGAGAATGACGCAGCTGCTGAATCAGAAGCTGCAGAGTTTGTATGTACTAGTTGTGAACATTCACATTATTATCAATCTCATTTATTGAAAATCAGATAAAATCATGCCATCATGATCACTGCTTAAAGTACCAGTATTTGGTTGTTGAGCTAGCACTAGAGAGTTCACCGGCGTTTTCATGCGCCATTTCCATTGAGTAGAACAGCCAGTGAACCGCAACGTGTTCTTCCACTGACGTCACAACATGGCCGCAAGCCACGGACCCAGTTTTCTTGCGCTGTGCAATTAAAAGTTGGATATTCGCGTAACAACAGCTTCTTTTCACGTAATTATAACAGAAATCTAACATGTTTGCCATGTTGTATAGTTTATTTAAGAAATTGCATAGAGTCATGTTCGTGTCATCAGCACTTTAAAACTAGAACCCTGAAGCATTCTTTGGTTTGTCCCACTTGGAGCTCTTGGTCAACCCTTAAAAATTCGAAGAGGGTTACCTGCGGAAAGCCTTTAGGAAGCTAACAACTCTGAACCTATCCAGTTAACTGTCCAAGAACCCACTGGAGGATGAAAGTATTCCTTTTATATCTTTCATATGCATATGTAAATTAAAGTAGCATCATGTAAAAGAGAGGTTGAATGTATAGACAATCAGCGACTCTGCTATATTGTTGAGGTCATTTTATTTAATTTCCTGGCAAGGCTTGGTCACTGCAAATCAATAGAAACTTCTTGACTGATCGCCTTAATCTTATGAGGAAACAGTTCTGTCTGATGGAACATAAATGAGAGTTGAAGGCCCTGGTCACACTACAGCTCACGATGGGTTTGCAAATACTTGGTGATGGAAAATTGGTAGCATCGCCACCAATCGTGTGATGCACGATGAATGTTCTCTGAGCTTTGTGAGTTGTTTTTGGTGTGGCGCCGCCTTGTGAGTGGCCAAAAAGATCGTGAAAAATTTCAATGCGTGTATTAAAATTCGGTGGCTATGTTTTTGTCGGCAAAGTAAGCAGCGAATAGTCGCAGATGGGTTTGGGAATACTTCTCGTAGATTGGGGAACCTTCGCCGAGCCTTTTGAGATGCATTTTCTTGAACCCATCTCCCCGATGCTCACGGGGCGTCAGTGACACAGCTGCGAGGCATAGCCTAACCTTCGCCAAGACTTAAAAGGTGCATTTACGTTCGGGGATCCTTCGCTGAGGTTCGTAATTGGTTGGGCGAAGGGTTCATGAATATTCGGGAAATGTTTAGCGATGGTTAGACGCATTTGTGATCATCGCTGATTGGTTGGCGCTGATGTCACGCATTGGTGAAATTTCATTGAGCAAGGCATGAGCGATCGTTCTCCTGCCAGACACCGATACGTTAAAAAACCCTCAAGCATCACTCCTAGGAAAAATACTAGGTATCCTCAAAAGAACATCAAGCCTTCCCTTGCTGTGTGACCACAACTTATAGCTGACCTGTACATCGCCATACAGTACATCACCACCAAAATGCCTTATTTTCATCAGTAACCCATCGCAAAGCATCTCGAGCTGTAGTGTGACCGTAGCCATACAATCATCCATCCATCCATTATCCATAACCGCTTATCCTGTGCTGGGTCGCGGGCAAGCTGGAGCCTATCCCAGCTGACTACGGCGAGAGGCAGGGTACACCCTGGACAAGTCACCAGATAATCACAGGGCTGATACATAGAGACAAACAACCATTCACATTCACACCTACGGTCAATTTAGAGCCACCAGTTAACCTAACAACCTACAAATTGGCCTAGTGGTTAGTGTGTCCGCCTTGCGAACAGGAGATCACGAGTTCTACTCGCAGTCGGGTCATACCAAAGACCATCATTAAATGGTACCTACTGCCATCTGGCAAGGCATGCTGCAATACAGATGCAAGTGGGAACTCAAACTCTCGCAGTAACCAGAGGACTGTGGTAGCCCCCCCCGTAACCCTAGCTGTGTAATAGGCGAGAGGCCGAGGGCTACAGAAACTGAGATCGGCGCTGCTCTGTGCGCCATGGTGCGGGAAGGACTTTAGAATTAACCTAACACCCGGAGGAAACCCACGCAGACATGGGGAGAACATGCAAACTCCACACAGAAAGGCCCCATCGGCCACTGGTCTCGAACTCGTAACCTTCTTGCTGTGAGGTAACAGTGCTAACCACTACACCACCGTGCCACCTGCCATACAATAATCTCCTTGTTATTGTGAGAAATGTCACAGGTGCCATCGATCAGTGTAATAGACAATACTTGCGATAACGTGAAGTAATTTCCAACAATACGAAAGTTATATAGCGCATTTCTTCCCTCCCTGTGGTATTGGTGGATAATGTAAATGACCCAAGCCAGTGCAAGACCTTGGAAAACACTAAGTGGTAGAAATTTAAAAAAAAAAGCCACTTCTCGGAGCTGTTCTCGCACTGTTTCAACAATTCTTGCTTTAATTCCTCACCAAGCAGTAAGCAATACCTCCAACTGAGAGGGAATACGGGAGCTAAATATGTTTAGTATGCTAATGATTTCCCTCCTGCCCCCATTGTTTGCTTTTCAATGTCAAGAGTGCAGCCTTGTGTATTGGGCAAAGAAACAGTCTAACGCTTGTTTTACATGCTTTGCTACTGTCTTTAGAGGATGCCAGCATGTCATGGTAGAGGTGCTGCCCATAATTTATTTATATCGGCTGACGTGACATTAATGAAATAAACATAAAGGTTGTCGGTCATTAAAAATGCGTCACATGGCTCCGTCTTGGCATTACACAACATAATTATCTGACATTAGCGCTAGCCCTGTAATTGATTTGGGTGTCAAGTGCAAGTAAAGCTATATAAATGTGTGGATATTTGTTTGTCTTTTCCACTGGGGTGTCTGGGTTCAATGCGAGAATGACAGGTTGACATAGTGTGACAGTTCGAGTCGTCTATCCCCAGCCTCCTCCTTCCTACGCGGGTGTTGTGCAGCCCCGTAAAGTGATACCAGGGGATACTGCTTACCTTCGAGACAAAGAGCCTTGTCGAAAACTGTCTGGCTCAATCGCCCATACTTTATCCACAACAGATCTGCTGCTGACCAAACACTCGTCTCTGCACCAGTTTTTTGCTCTTCTTTATAAAGCTAAAGCAGCCAAAGTTGGTTAAGGTTATAACACGTGACTTATTATAGGTACAGTGGTGCTTGAAAGTTTGTGAACCCTTTCAAATTTTCTATATTTCTGCATAAATATGACCTAAAACAACATCAGATTTTCACACAAGTCCTAAAAGTAGACAAAGAGAACCCAGTTAAACAAATGAGACAAAAATATTATACTTGGTCATTTATTTATTGAAGAAAATGATCCAATATTACATATCTGTGAGTGGCAAAAGTACGTGAACCTTTGCTTTCAGTCTCTGGTGTGATCCCCTTGTGCAGCAATAACTGTAACTAAACATTTCCAGTAACTGTTGATCAGTCCTGCACACCGGCTTGGAGGAATTTTAGCCCATTCCTCTGTCCAGAACAGCTTCAACTCTGGGATGTTGGTGGGTTTCCTCACATGAACTGCTCGCTTCAGGTCCTTCCACAACATTTCCATTGGATTAAGGTCAGGACTTTGACTTGGCCATTCCAAAGCATTCACTTTATTCTTCTTTAACCATTCTTTGGTAGAAGTGCTGAGGGTCGTTGTCTTGGTGCATGACCCAGCTTCTCTTGAGATTCAATTCATGGACAGATGTCCTGACATTTTCCTTTAGAATTCACTGGTATAATTCAGAATTCATTGTTCCATCAATGATGGCAAGCCGTCCTGGCCCAGATGCAGCAAAACAGGCCCAAATCGTGATACTACCACCATCATGTTTCACAGATGGGATAAGGTTCTTATGCTGGAATGCAGTGTTTTCCTTTCTCCAGACATAACGCTTCTCATTTCAACCAGAAAGTTCTATTTTGGTCTCATCCGTCCACAGAACATTTTTCCAATAGCCTTCTGGCTTGTCCACGTGATCTTTAGCAAACTGCTGACGAGCAGCAATGTTCTTTTTGGAGAGCAGTGGCTTTCTCCTTGCAACCCTGCCATGCACACCACTGTTCAGTGTTCTCCTGATGGTGGACTCATGAACATTAACATTAGCCAATGTGAGAGAGGCCTTCAGTTGCTTAGAAGTTACCCTGGAGTCCTTTGTGACCTTACCGACTATTACACGCCTTGCTCTTGGAGTGATCTTTGTTGGTCGACCACTCCTGGGGAGGGTAACAATGGTCTTGAATTTCCTCCATTTGTACACAATCTGTCTGACTGTGGATTGGTGGAGTCCAAACTCTTTAGAGATGGTTTTGTAGCCTTTTCCAGCCTGATGAGCATCAGCAACGCTTTTTCTGAGGTCCTCAGAAATCTCCTTTGTTCATGCCATGATATACTTCCACAAACATGTGTTGTGAAGATCAGACTTTGATAGATCCCTGTTCTTTAAATAAAACAGGGTGCCCACTCACACCTGATTTGTCATCCCATTGATTGAAAACATCTGACTCTCTAATTTCACCTTCAAATGAACTGCGAATCCTAGAGGTTCACATACTTTTGCCACTCACAGATATGTAATATTGGATCATTTTCCTCACTAAATAAATGCCCAAGTATAATATTTTTTCTCTCATTTGTTTAACTGGGTTCTCTTTATCTACTTTTAGGACTTGTGTGAAACTCTGATGATGTTTTAGGTCATGTTCATGCAGAAATATAGAAAATTCTAAAGGGTTCACAAACTTTCAAGCACCACTGTAGAAACCTCATCTGACCTGGTTAACTGAAAATTCTCAGTTATGCTGCACACGTTTGGGGAAAGTCTATCTCTATACATACACACTACTAAAGAAAGACTGTCTGTCTCTCTGTCTGTCTCCCTATACAAATCGACATGGCTGGACGCACATACTCCATACTTTGCACATGGATTGGTGACACCCCAGAGGGGCCCAAGACAACATTTTCGATTTTCCAAAACATGGGATTAGTGCTAATCCAACACACTATTCATTTCCCATAAGCTACATGCTCACGCTAATGCACTGCGTGCAGCCTCAGCAGGGAATCCCCTCCTCCACTGACCTGAGAGTTTCGATTGTACGGGACCTCGCAATTGGCGCTCCTCGCCAGAGACTTCTGCTAGGGCCAAGTCTAAGTCACTGAGGAGACGTGGGGAGCGATTTATGTCATTTTGACAGAACACAGCGAAAACATATCACGTGTCCACTCAACCCAGTTCCAAGCAGCTGTATGACCAAACTAGGACCAGCACAGCCCATGTGAAGAGCACCATTCAGAGGAAATAAGGTTCACGGGCAATAACTACTAGTATGTGTGTTTTTATTTATATATATATAATGTGTGTGTGTATATATATATATATATATATATATATATATATATATATATATATATATATATAGTGTATATATTAGTGCTGTCAAAAATGTCGCGTTATTAACGCGTTAACTTGACTCAATTTTAACAGCGATAATTTTTTTATCGCGAGATTAACGCTCTGTGACATGATGTAGGTTTTTCATAAGCTTTTGAAACTGCCAGGAACTTGGAACAGAGACTTTGCTTAGAAAAACGATAGCAGCTAGACTGTAATGCCGCGCCCCGCACAGCCAGAGTCCTCTGCCCCCCCCCCCCCCAAAGAACCAGCGCTGGCAGGGCGCGCTAGTAGAGATGGGATTTATGGCTCTTTGATGGGATCCGCATCTTTGTGATCCGTTCTTTGAAAAGAGCCGTTCAAAAGACTGGCTCATTTGGCTCTTTTTAAATATTTATTCAGTTTTAAGAAGACAGCGTCTAAAGAAGCCAGATCCCTCTGAACTGTAAACTCAATGCTATCCCAGAAATCCTTCCTGTAATATGCAAATTTGACTGCCTCTGATTGGACAGCGCGACGCATCAACAGGCAGAAAGTGTAAAAGTACAAAATGTGTTAAGTGAGCTGAAACAGTAAAGATCAGATTCAATGCAATATTTATCAACGAACAACTTAAAGTTAATATAATAGTGTACTTTATATTATAATCAAGCATGTCAAGCCTACCGTCACTGTGTAACCTGTCTCTCTGATTAGAGTTGTAGACTAACTCAAGCAATAGATCACTTCACTCATGGTTCTTTTGCTAGCCCCGGTGCTCGGCTTAGGTTTCACTTTGCAGTGGCTGTGTCAAGACGTGTTATGCTTTGCAATAAAAAAAAACATTGGTACAAAGCAAGCCCATTCACTTTTTTATGCTGATAAGAGAATTACAATGGTTTTTCATGTGACAAAAATGTGCGATTAAATTACGATTAATCGCGAGTTAACTATGACAGTCACGACATTAATCGCGATTAAATATTTTAATCGCTTGACAGCACTAATATATATATATATATATATATATATATATATATATATATATATATATATATATATATATTAGGGTGGTCCCAAAATTTTTTTTTTTTAGGATTTTGTTATGACCACCTTACCTTTTTTTTTTTTACATTTCCTAAAAGAAGTTGTGCGAAATTTGGTTAAGACTGAACAATGTTTAGAGGTGCTACAAAGCCATTAAAGTTTTCACTTAAGACACAATATAAAATAATGTGGCTTATTAACTGTTTCATATTAATACAAACAATACAGTAATATAACTTCCTGTGTTCAAAGTAACAATAGCTATTACTTGTCTGTGATTTTCTAAACCCTTCGGTATTATGGTATCTTGTGGAGATAAAAGAACACACTAAGGACTTCCCTAGCAGAAGGAAGCTTTCTCCCAGACAGTTCCTTGGAAGTGGGACCAGTTAACCAAACATAATTGTCCTTTCTGGTTTTGTGCTTTGCACCACCGGTACTACTTGTATTACTGTTGCTAGCCATCTGAAAAACATAGAAAGAAAAACATTCACAACTTCATCAGCATATTACGATCAGCGCTCATTGTTTAAGAAGCCCTTAGTGCATGAAAGTTAACCTTCTATCAGTCTATAAACTCTTCCTGCCTCTTCTTTTTCATAGAAGTGGCATATTCTCTCTAGAACTGTGACTTTTTGGGGGTTTGAGATCTCTGCAACAGTCTACGCACCAACTAATGTTAATGGCTTAACCCGATTTGCAACCTCATGTGGCACCTCTAAATATTAACCAATTTTTCTGAAATTTTGCTTGTTGCCTTCTTTTAGCCTATGTAAAAAAAAAATGGTAGGGTGGTCGGAATGCTTTGGTAAAAAAAATTTTTTCCCATACATTAGTCCAAACGTTCGTTTTCCAGCACAAAATTAAATGTTACAGAAAAAAAAATGCTTGTATCTGAGCAGCATATTCCATAAGAGAGCACTTTTCAGATTAAACAAGAAACCATAATGAAGGCTACTGGGTTTTGGTGCAAAATGAAGACGCGAGTGTGACCATCAAAGTGTCCAGAAGAACTGGGGCTGGTTCTGTAAGACGCTCAGTAAAACCTACAGATCATTTCCGCATGAAACTGAACTCATTGGACCTGAGACTACTATTTTTTATAATTTATTATTTTTTTAAAGCAAAGGGTCGTCTCACACCAAACATTGACTGTTTTCATTTATTATGGCTTACTGCTTATCGTTTTTTTTTTTTATGTTGAAACATTTCATTTTATTATTTTTAAGCCATTTTTTGTCCACAGTGCTTTTCCCTCATACAGTGGGCATTTCTGTCTAAAATCCTCCATGAGTTGCTAATGCTGTTGTGTTCAAACATGATGCCCAAGGCCTGCTTCAGACAGACAGAGAGACGGAGAGACAGACAGACCCCTTCTCCTCCACAACCCCACATGCTTTCTGTCCTCCTTTATCTATTCATCTATGTCTCTTTCTTTTATGTACTGTTATTAAATGACTGGAAGCAACGTGACTTTTTCTTGAGGTTTCTGTCCATCCTGTCTCTCTCTCTCTCTCTCTCTCTCTCTCTCTCTCTCTGCCCATCATCACTCTGAGACAGGCATGTCTTCATTTAGCTCGGCTCTTTGTCACGTCCTAATGGCCTAATCAGCAGCCACTTCTTTGTCCACATCTACTGACATGAAATTCCCTTCAGCAGAGGACGTCCATTTTTTTCATCTTTCCTCCTCTCCCCCCCCCCCCCCCCCCGCCTTAAATTTCTGTATGTAGTTCAAAGCTTTAAAACACCCTCTCTCCCATCATTAGAGTTTAAATATAGAACGCATTGTTTACTGCAGGCGATAGCATGGCACGCCTTGCTTCCTGCAAAGCCTTTGAAAGCAGCCAGCAGTCGACCGTGGCCTGCTGCTGAATAGATTGTGTTGGATCAGATTTGACCCTTTTTCTTTGGTTTTGTTTGCATTAAAGTAGGTTGCTTGGCATCGGCAAGACTTTTAAACCCCACTTTTCAACGTTACAAAGAGGATAACATCGGGCTGGACAAAAACATCATTTGTCAGGATCAGTTGCAGTATGTAGTGTATTGAAACACACTGGTGATACAAGTCCCTGTCTGAGCTGTTACGATAGAAATGATGCCACAGTAGAAAAAGCACAGGAATGTAAGTACAGTATACGGCTTGCATTCGTTGCATCGAAATTATTATTATTTGAGATAAGACAGTTAATTAAAACACGTATAGAAAACATATCGTAAATCTCCAAGCTCGGTCTGAAAGCTCATAAAAGACAATAAACCAACAGTCACAGGAATCTGTGGTTTCAGCACTGCAGGGTATCATTAGTGTTATGAGTTATGTGTCGTTATATGCAGGAGGAATGCGTTAATCATGATTCGCACGTGAAACCAGCCAAAAGAATCTTTTGAAACTGCTGCTCATGCTGTTTCACACGGCACTTGCAGGAAAGCACTGTCTGCCCTCTTCTGCATACCTGAGCTCACAGATGGCTGTGATTGGCTTGCGTCACTCTGATTGACAAGGGGAGGGACAGGACAGCCAGAGCAAAGCCAGTTTTGTTCCCATGGCCCCTAAATTTGAGCTCACGATTTCACAGCGATGTCACGATTTCACCACTTTATCCATTTTTGTTGCAATACTGATATCAGTCCTCAGACCGATCCCTTGTCTTAATCCACTACCGGGGTGACTTCTTTATCGAAGTTAGCGTGAAACATCATAGACGTGATCACGATATCGGCGTGCTTTACAACAAGTTATGCGCTGCGATCTCATGTCAGTCAGCATCACACGGGCTCACTGCATTACATTGCAAAAATGATATCTTGTTAAGAGAAAATCTCTTTAATACGGGCGAATTGATCGAGTGTTTCTTGTTAGAAGATTATTCAGCTTCCTTTTAGACACTTACTCATTTCAAGCTTTAAATTTTCTTATTCTATTGGCAGGTCATTTTGATCATTTTAATCATTTTGATTCTCTAAAGAAGCAAACTTATCTGCCAATAGAATAAGAAAATTTAAAGTTTGAAAGGAGTAAAAGGAAGCTAAATAATTTTATATTTGAGTTTGAATAATCTTCTGATCTATATAATAAGCGGCAAAGTTTGTTTGTTTGCCTTGAGCTAACGTCGGCATTTCTCGACGGATTTTCACCAAATTTGGCAAGTAGGTCCAGGAATGACACGAAATTTTGCAGATATAAGCAGAATTCATGTACGGGCCCCAGGGAGGTCTCTGGGGGGCACAACACCCACCTACCCACCCCCTCCCTCAATGCCTTTCACGTTACATTTATCAACACAAACTCTTGACAGATCTTCACTAAACTTTCCACATAGGTACAGGGGATAGCCACAGTTTGGCAGAACTCAGAAATTCCATATTTGGGCCCCAGCGGGTCCCCGGTAGGCCCCTGGGTGGTGGATGTTTGGATGAAGTCAGAAATGTGTAGCACCAAAGTATTTTTCATTTCTTGGTGGATATCTGCTCTCCACCCTTCCCGCTGACTGTTGTATTCCTCTTAAAACCCTTTTTCTGATATTTATATAAACGCAGCATATTTTATCAGAACCTGAAATGTAAAAATCTCATCTCATCTCATTATCTCTAGCCGCTTTATCCTTCTACAGGGTCGCAGGCAAGCTGGAGCCTATCCCAGCTGACTACGGGCGAAAGGCGGGGTACACCCTGGACAAGTCGCCAGGTCATCACAGGGCTGACACATAGACACAGACAACCATTCACACTCACATTCACACCTACGGTCAATTTAGAGTCACCAGTTAACCTAACCTGCATGTCTTTGGACTGTGGGGGAAACCGGAGCACCCGGAGGAAACCCACGCGGACACGGGCAGAACATGCAAACTCCGCACAGAAAGGCCCTTGCCGGCCACGGGGCTCGAACCCAGGACCTTCTTGCTGTGAGGCGACAGCGCTAACCACTACACCACCGTGCCGCCCCCAGGAGAAATGTATATAGCTTATATTTGTGTTGCTCTAATAAAGAATATAAAACTAGAATTGTGTGTTTTTAATATATTGTATATCACATACTAAAAAAATTACATCCGAGCTTCATTCCCCCCCCCCCCCAAGAACCCGGGCAACACCGGGTAACCTGCTCGTAAGAAATATTAGATAAATTCACCCGTACTAAAGATATTTTCTCTGAACAAGATATTTTTTGCAGTGTAAAAATCCACCTTCACCTGAACGTTCCTGGGACCGGCAGGAAAGATGTGAGGGGAGTTGAGTGAATGAACAGCACTTTCCTCTCCCTCTGTATCATGGCTGAAGTGCCCTTGAGCAAAGCACCTAACCCCAAACTGCTCCCCGGGCGCTGTAGCATAGCTGCCCACTGCTCTGGGTATGTGTGTGAGATCGCTGCTCATTTGTGTGTTCACTCTGCTTGAGTGTATATGTGACAAATAAAAGCTGCTTCTTCTTCTTTATTTTTCCTGCAGCTGTGTTTAAATTAAAATGCTTATGCGAATGTTATTGTTACGAGAGTTATAACTTACACAGTCAACTAATGACATAAACTGTTTTAAAAAGCATGTAAGTGTTGATATGGCTCTGGTCACACTAGTGGTCCCGCTACAAAAATTGTCATGTCTTGGCTCCTATAAGATCTATCCGTTATCTGTAACCGCTTATCCTGTACAGGGTCGCAGGCAAGCTGGAGCCTATCCCAGCTGACTACGGGCGAAAGGCGGGGTACACCCTGGACAAGTCGCCAGGTCATCACAGGGCTGACACATAGACACAGACAACCATTCACACTCACATTCACACCTACGGTCAATTTAGAGTCACCAGTTAACCTAACCTGCATGTCTTTGGAGTGTCGGGGAAACCCACGCAGACACGGGGAGAACATGCAAACTCCACACAGAAAGGCCCCCATGGGCCCCTGGGCTCGAACCCGGACCTTCTTGCTGTGAGGTGACAGTGCTAACCACTACACCAGCCGAGGTAAAGTGAATTTCAGAAACATTGGGTTTACACCACCTTCTTATTTGAAGCAGAAGAGCCTTCTTGTTGCTTCGTTCAGATGCCTGGATAATGAGCACTCGGTCCCATTAAGCTCTCGCTCCGTGTGATTTGTTAACTTTAGAGGTATTAGGAAATTAAAAAGTATAGTACTGGGTACATACAAGGATGCTTCAATTTTACCCCTGGTCTAACATAATTAGGACCAACAACATGACCAGGGCTGAATGTTAAAGTTTCCATGAAGAGATGGTTGTTTAACATTTTTTGGAAGGAATCTCCAGTGCCAACACTTTGTACCAGTGAAGCTGCAATTTATTTATTTTTTTGTATCATTAACTTCAGATGAGAACAGATGTTCCACAGTATTACATGCAGCTGTAAATGGGTGAAAAATATTACATGTTGTTGTTAGTGTTTGCAAATTGCTTCGGTGTAAGAGGAATAAAAACACTTTAGGACGTGCTGTGATTGGAAAATATATGTTTTTTTTTTAATTATACCAAACTGTCATTGACTGATTTTTTTTTTTTTATTTTCTTATCGAGCATGCCCCCATGCTGTCGTCCTTAAATATCTGATCCAATACCGATCCAATGATGTACCTGATACTGACACCCTATCAGATTGGTACATGGCTAACGTGTAGTGAATTAATATTTTAATATCTACAGATAGAGAGAAAAGAAAAGAAGTCAAGTCGAGAATACTGATTGGAAGAAACAAACGAAAAAGGGTAAGAAGTATTGGAAAAAAATGTCCAGAATAATTAAATCTATTTGGGGGGAAAAAAATGACAATTTGATTCAAGGATTAGTATTATATTTCAGAAAAGTATTGTAATTGTTGTTATTCTGTCCACATTCACTGGATATGAGCAATCGCACGCTCTGATTGGCTACTCTACTACTAGGATATCGGCTAATATACAGTGGTGCTTGAAAGTTTGTGAACCCTTTAGAATTTTCTATATTTCTGCATAAATACAACCTAAAACATCATCAGGTTTTCACACAAGTCCTAAAAGTAGATAAAGAGAACCCAGTTAAACAAATGAGACAAAAATAGTATACTTGGTCATTTATTTATTGAGGAAAATGATCCAATATTACATATCTGTGAGTGGTAAAAGTATGTGAACCTTTGCTTTCAGTATCTGGTGTGACCCCTTTGTGCAGCAATAACTGCAACTAAACATTTCCGGTAACTGTTGATCAGTCCTGCACACCGGCTTGGAGGAATTTTAGCCCATTCCTCTGTACAGAACAGCTTCAACTCTGGGATGTTGGTGGGTTTCCTCACATGAACTGCTCGCTTCAGGTCCTTCCACAACATTTCCATTGGATTAAGGTCAGGACTTTGACTTGGCCATTCCAAAACATTAACTTTATTCTTCTTTAGCCATTCTTTGGTAGAACGACTTGTGTGCTTAGGGTTGTTGTCTTGCTGCATGACCCACCTTCTCTTGAGATTCAGTTCATGGACAGATGTCCTGACATTTTCCTTTAGAATTCACTGGTATAATTCAGAAATCATTGTTCCATCAATGATGGCAAGCCGTTCTGGCCCAGATGCAGCAAAACAGGCCCAAACCATGATACTACCACCACCATGTTTCACAGATGGGATAAGGTTCTTATGCTGGAATGCAGTGTTTTCCTTTCTCCAAACATAACACTTCTCATTTAAACCAAAAAGTTCTATTTTGGTCTCATCCATCCACAAAACATTTTTCCAATAGCCTTCTGGCTTGTCCACATGATCTTTAGTAAACTGCCGACGAGCAGCAATGTTCTTTTTGGAGAGCAGTGGCTTTCTCCTTGCAACCCTGCCATGCGCACCATTGTTGTTCAGTGTTCTCCTGATGGTGGACTCATGAACATTAACATTAGCCAATGTGAGAGAGGCCTTCAGTTGCTTAGAAGGTACCCTGGGGTCCTTTGTGACCTTACAGACTGTTACACACCTTGCTCTTGGAGTGATCTTTGTTGGTCGACCACTCCTGGGGAGGGTAACAATGGTCTTGAATTTCCTCCATTTGTACACAATCTGTCTGACTGTGAATTGGTGCAGTCCAAACTCTTTAGAGATGGTTTTCTAACCTTTTCCAGCCTGATGAGCATTAACAACGCTTTTTCTGAGGTCCTCAGAAATCTCCTTTGTTCGTGCCATGATACACTTCCACAAACATGTGTTGTGAAGATCAGACTTTGATAGATCCCTGTTCTTTAAATAAAACAGGGTGCCCACTCACACCTGATTGTCATCCCATTGATTGAAAACACCTGACTCTAATTTCACCTTCAAATTAACTGCTAATCCTAGAGGTTCACATACTTTTGCCACTCACAGATATGTAATATTGGATCATTTTCCTCAATAAATAAATGACCAAGTATAATATTTTTGTCTCATTTGTTTAACTGGGTTCTCTTTACCTACTTTTAGGACTTGTGTGAAAATCTGATGATGTTTTAGGTCGTATTTATGCAGAAATATAGAAAATTCTAAAGGGTTCACAAACTTTCAAGCACCACTGTACTGTGAGTAGAGAAAAACAAAATGGCGGAGCGTATTGCTGAACCAACCGAAGACGAAATGAAAACTACTCAAAAAAAAAAAAAGGCAACAAACTATGGAATGAAAGTATTTGATGGTAAGAACATCTATCTATCTATCTATCTATCTATCTATCTATCTATCTATCTATCTATCTATCTATCTATCTATCTATCTATCTATCTATCTATCAAGAAGTATTATTATAGTGTTTTTCACAAATTGCTAGTCATTTCACTGGTTTGTTTACGTTCTAAGTGGCAATGATTTTGTCGGACATTTTGTATAAAGTTTTTATTTATCGAATTTGCAAAAAATAAAAAAAGCTCTGTTTCTCAAAATCCAGTGAACGTGGATCGAATTAAACAGTTATTCCACTCAATCTCGTCGTACATGGCTCATAGACGACTCGGCTCATGTACGGCTTGTTTTCGCGGAATAACTCTTAAATCCGTTTCAGAAAAAGACATTTTATATGTTTTCTGTCCGCAGATTTGATCCACATCGTGATCCTTGGTCGATCATGTTTGTCTTCCTAAACGCGTGTTTTTCTTCATCTTCCTTGCCAATCTGTTCGTTCTTTCTTTGTAATTCACAGGAGGTACATAACCTCCCTTTCTAAAACACAACTACATGGTTAAACGCAGCAGAAATTGTCGCTGCAGGGAATAACGTTTTTAAAGCAGGGTATTATCTATTCAGGCACCGCTCCACGTTCTTGGCTCGTTTTTTGATGAAGATGATGACAAAGGACGGTACTGGCATGCCATGCTCATTATGGGTGCTTAGAAGAAGTTATTCGTGAGTTCCTACTCTGGAGAGGGAGGAAGTGAGAGCGGCGGCGGAGTTATAATTCATGGGATGGGGATATGAGTCATCCAGGCAATTTCTTTCACTTCACCTTCATATCAAAACATCTCATTATCAGCCGTCATTCATCGCTGCAAGACAAGACCACAACTGCACGGCTGCTGGAAAACTATTCAGCATTACCCAGTGTCACTCTGAGGGCCTCAGGAAGGTGGACGTGTGTGTGTGTGTGTGTGTGTACTCGGATACTCGGATCATTGCTGTATGTTTTACATCTGGCTGTGTTCATAACGGGCATTATCTGCAAGTACGTCCTAGATGTTTTTTTTTTTTTCACCACATTGCACTGGGAATATTATGACTGTGTGGATAAGAGGATTGCGGGTTTGAATAACGACCGACATGACTGACATGCCGACCTTCTGAATGCCACGGCTTTGACTCCCCCCTTTAACATTGCCGTTGTGCCACGGAACAAAGCAATTTAAGCCAAGAATGCGAGCAAATGCCATCCAGTCCCTGCTTTCCCACACCCCCCTGAATAAAGAAAAGAAATAATTTGTTTGCTCATATTATTTCAACAGAATACATAACCTTTCTAACGGTGCAGTCTGGAAGGTAAAGGTTTGCTGCTTCAGTCAACACAGACTTGTATTGTGTGCTCCATTTTGTCTCAAGGATCAATTTGAGCCTTTTTTTTAAGCACGGCTCGATAATTACACTAAGCTTTAGCTGGGTTCCGGCTCGTCATGACGGCGCACGTGTCCCAACCTGCGTACGAGAGAATTTTGCCCCTGAAGGAACGTTACAAGAGCGTATTATGTTAATTAGTGTCGGCTCGAAGACACGCTCACACGCTCGTGTTCTCGATCTCTCAGGCACACACTTTTACAAATGAGGTCTCTCTTCGTCAAACACGCACTTGCACTTGAAGTCCAAATGAGATCTCTGTACACACGCACACTCTCGATCCTGACTCGGCTCTCTCGTCTAGAGAGAACGTGTGTAGGTGAAGCAGCTGAGCCGGTCCTCTGTGACAGACCCTGACTTCGGATGGAGGTGGATACGCACTGTAGATGTCACCGCTAACACCTGGTGACATGCGCGGGGGCGCCAACCTCGACATAAATCCCTTCCTCAGCCTTTCCTTACCTCCCTCCTCCTCCTCCTCCTCCTCATCTTCCTCTGCTTCCTCCTCTCTGTCTCTAAGAACAGGGCTATTGACTACTTTCACATTACCCATAATACTTTGTGCCTTGGGGGGGGGTAACCAAAATATAAACAAACTAAAACAACACTGCGTCGTACACTGACCGTAATCTTTTGCATTGAAATCTCCCTAAAACCTTTAAAGAAGTGTCAAAACTAACTAAACCAAAGCTTCAAGAACTCTCCAAAGCCTTTTCTGTGGACTTCGAGAAATCCATCGGTAATAAAGCGCTTGTAAATATCGTATCGAACGCTTTGAACATCTTGGCTTCAGGTGACCGTGAGTCAGCAGCCTTCTTCGTCTGTCAACACGGGGGTTCCAACAATTACTGACCTGCAGAAGAGCTGAGAAAGAAAGATCGACACTGATCATATACCCCTTTTCCACTAAATCAGTTCCAGGGCTGGTTCGGGGCCAGTGCTGGTGCTGGTTCACAACTCGTTCAACTTGCGAGCCAGCTGAGAACCAGTTTGCTTTTCCATAGCTCGCGGTGCTAAGGGAAGCCACGTCATTACGTTGCTGTATACATCAGTTACGTCGCTGTATACGTCAGTTACGTCGCTACATTTGCATAAACCTTGGCGCGAATATCGAAGCAAAAACAACGCGGAAGAAGCAGCATTAACAACAATAATAATGGATGACTTCGCGTTTGTACAGCTGCTGCTTCTTGTCGCTTAAAAATGGTGGTCTTTCGCGGTCTTATTGTTGTTGGTCTTAACAACTCCGCCCCCCCGCTGACGTACTGTAAGCGGTTCTTTCCTCTGGCCCAGCAGAGAGTTGGTGCTAGCCTGGAACCAGTTTTTCTGGCCCCAGAGCCAGTTCTTTGTCAGTGGAAACAGAAAACCCGGTTCCAAACTAAGCACTGGCCCCGAACCAGCCCTGGAACTGCTTTGGTGGAAAAGGGGCAATAGAAGAATCCATAGTGAAATGTTTTTTGCTGGCCGCTGGTTACGACGAGAAACCCGTAAGAAAATCGAAAACGCTTTGTGCACGGGAACCCAAACAAGGAATTCACTCAGTCAAGTAAACACAACAGAACTGTCAAATTTCTTTTTTACGTTCAAGTTGATTTTGATTTCCTTCGCTCTGATTTTCCTAGAACTCCTATACTAACAGATTACGACAATCTTGTAGGACTCGAGTCCGACTCGTGCCCTAATTTTACGGACTCATGACTTGACTTGGACTTGAGCACTGATGACTCGGACTTGTAAAGTGGAGACGAGGACTCAGATTTTTTCTTTATTTTCTCTTACATGCCATAATAATTTGGCATAAGATTTATATTTATATCTACATTAATTTTTGTACTATTTTTTCCAAGAGCGTCACACCTGCCCACCTTGGCGTGTGCATCAGATAGACTCTCGGGCGTGCTCCGGACAGCACATGTGCCGTAAACGACTCGCACCTGCACAGGATTAAGGTGCAATCAGCGTGCCGATATATAAAAACTGTGAAAACACACTTACTTTGCGAAGTATTGAGTCGCGTTCCTGACACATTATCAAGCCTTATTTCCTTGTTTGGGTTCCTGATCCCTGATTTCCCGTTTCTCAGCTTCGAGTCTGCCGAGTCTACGATAGCCTGTTTGTGCCTCGCTCGACCTATTGCCCGTTTCACCGTTTTACAAATTTGCCTGCCGTTCTGGATCGTTTACCGTCTTCACTTGTATTAATAAACACACCTTCTGCACTTGCATCCATCTGCCAACCATCTCTGACAGAATACTTCGCACTCCCTGACAAAGAGAAGCACATTCACCTGTTCATACGTCATGTTCAGGAACAAACTAATGTTAATGGCGCTGAAACAGCCACCGTCAAATGGTGCGGTTGGAGCGTTGGACTTGGACTCGATTCAGATCAATAGTGGACTCGACTTGAAATTTGTTTAATGGCTCCGACTTGACTCGGACTTGAACACTGGGGACTCGAGACTGGACTCGGACTCGAGGTTTAGTGACTCGGCTACAACGCTGGATTATGACGATCTTTGGGCTGTTAGAGGAAGCTGTTAGGACTACAGGGTCAAATACTACATTTGCTCCCCCTACAGAAACACTAAAAGGCGAAGGACACGTCAGCTTACTGACACTGCATCGTTTGCGCTTTGTTTTGGGAGTTGATCCTTCAATAAAGTCGTCCTTTTCAGTTCTTTGACTTTTTCGGTTTTCGCAATTTTTATGACCAAACACAAAGACAGACGGGTTGTAGGTTCCATGACTTGGATCATCAGGCTTTACTCCATCACTGAAGTGTTCAGAACACAGTCGCGTGTTGTCTGTTGGTGTAAAAATTTTGACGGAGAATTCTGTCTAACCACACTTTTCGACGCTTAGCCTCTAGGTATTCTATAGAACTTCTTAGATCAGGAAAAGTAATTTTTCCCCCTGCGAATTTGAAGAAATGACTGCGGTTCTCTGACTCCGTAAACAAATATAGCACCTGGTCACCCCCTAAGACGCATAGCATTATGGGCAACGTGAAAGTAGAGAATTCTCCAACCCATCCCCCATCTCCCATCCCCCGGTCTCGACATTAGGCAGCAGCCTCCAGTTTATCAGCGTATGAGTGATCACAGGCCCTTAAAACGAATTTACAGCCCTGACGAGGCAGTTAACCACCTGTGAAAACAAGACGATCAATAGTGCCAATTTATTTGAGTTTTGAAGTTATGTCTGTCTTAGCTCCCTGGCCCTTCAGGTCTTAGCTCAGGCCCACTGGAATCCTCTCTCTCTGATATCCTTTGCAAAAAAGGATATCAGACAGAGAGTTTCTTTTACCAGAAACTTTTAATCCGCACTTGCCGAGAAGAAATTGTTTGGCTGCTCCTGGTTTTGAGTTTTGAATTTCTGACAAAACAAAACCCTTGTGCTGTGCCCTTCCAGCCTGAGAGGTGCGAGAATATTCCTTTCCTTAATAAGTTTGAATAAGACATGGCTGCCAAAGCCAAGCATACAGTGTTCGAGTTCCCTGGAGGAAGGAGAAAAAATAAAAATAAAAAAAACACCAACCACTGCCGTTTATTCATTTCTCATTGCTGCTGATTATTTGGGTTGTGCCAAGTGGATTCAGACCAGCTTCTGTGTACCACATCACTCATTTATGGCCCTGAAGCTGCCAGGAAAAGATGAATACAGTCTAAAGCAGACAACAAACACATTCATGGACTCGACTTGGCTCTGCTTGAATGAAAGATAATTACAGCTCCAGTATGAGGTTTTTATATAATGTGTATACATGAACAATGGAAACGTTTGCCATTATGACAAAACGAGGACAAAGAATTATTTATAGCAACAAGACATTGCAGAGATGTTCCTGCATAGCGTGTTGGGAAAAAAAAAAGTCAGTTGTTTGAACTGATATATAAATATTCTCGAATCACTTAAATGGCCCTTCTTTGCTCCTCTGTTGTAATACGGTACAGTTTATACTGGCATATCTGTAACTTTGCCAAATTACTTGGCAAATCTTTCTCTCTTTCTGATTTGATATAATTCTTCCAGAGGTCATATACTGCCTTTGAATACAGGCACTTTTTTTATTTATTTATTTTTTAAATAACGTTAAAGAAGAACTGAAGGCAAATTTTTTTATGATCAAAATTCTATTTATCTCATTTTATTAAATATAGGAATGTATTTTTGATTGCTATTTTGTCGCTGCTATAGCAAGTTATGAGTGTTTGAAATATGCTCTGTAATACATCGGTCCATATGTCAAAGCGATGGCCGTAAACGAGATGCGGTGAGACCTTTGCGAGGATGGAAGTAAAACGTACAGCGGAAAGCAAACACTTTGTCCGAAATCGTTCACTATTCCCTATATAGGGAATTACTAGATAGAGGACTATATAGTGAGCTCATTGGTAAAATGAAAAAACGCTTTCGGACACCAGTCCGTCGCACTGGTATTTACGTCATTACTGTCGCACAGTTAAAATGTGCCAGATCAGTCGGCTGGTGGGTTTTCAAAATAATAAATACATGCATGTATTTTTGTGATAAATCCATATTATACTGAGCGTATTTCCCATAATCAATACAAAGTACCTGCGTCTTTCGTTTTTTTAAATCAAGGCTGAATACTTTATTCTTTGCCGCTGCCTTTTATTAAATCAAATTTGAGACTTTTAATTTGGTTTCTTTCAGCGCACCTGCAATGCACGATGGGATATATTGCTTTGGTTAGTGACCATCGTTGTACACAACTTTTGTGATGCATTGTGGGATACTTTGAGTACACTATATAGGGTGTAATTACTACTACTACTAATAATAATAATAATAATAATAATTCATTGGAAACTTTGTGGCAAATACAAGTTGGAAAGAAAGGAAAAATGGTATGAACATGAGCCAGAGAGTGTTTTAAAAAATTAAGATGTCAAGATATTTAACAGTTATCCCACAAAATTGAGTCGTACATGAGCTGATAGTCTAGAAATCATGTACGACAAGATTGAGTGGAATAACTCTTTTATTCTATCCACATTCACTGGATTTTGAGAAACAGAGCATTTTTATTTTTTGCAAATTCGATAAATAAAAACTTTACACAAGGTTACTGAGAAGAGTGCTTGAAACCTGATCGTGGAGAAAAAATGAAGGCCCAGGACCCTTGGTCATTTGCTATGACCTGCTCTTTGGCTAAAACTAGCAAAGATCAGCCTGTGACGAGGAAAAATAATAAGAAATTATTATTATTACTATTATTATTATTATTATCTCATCCAGCTGACAGGCGATGACCTTCACCGATTTTTATTCTTTTTGGCAGGAAGGTAGGTCTGCCTGGGGTGCATATAGCTTCTATTCAAATTTGCATAATTGCAATTAATAATGAAGATATGGAGTAATTAAACCCTAACGAGCAGTTTCCACACAAATCGCTTCTTCTCCCTCAGTTCTTCATCGATTTTGATTCTTTCTGGCATGAAGGTAGGGGAACCTAGGGTGCATATAACTTCTACCCAGATTTGTTTCATTACAATTATTAATGAAGTTATGGACTAATTAAGCCTTAATGAGCAGTTCAACAAAAATCGCTTTTTCTCGGTCAATTCCTCGCCGTTTTGGATTCTTTCTGGCAAATAGGTCGGTATTCCTAGGGTGTATATAGCTTCTGTATATAGTGTATATAGCTTGCAACATTTATTGCGCAAGGTGGCCCACTTTAGATCGTTCCTTCTGGGCTACACAGTCATTGACGGTGTTGTTGTTATTGTTATTATTCCTTAGTCGCCTGCCCTATTCACTCTTGAAGCCGAGTCCCATCCCTTGGACTTGAGGCTGCCATGAGGGTGTGATGGATTTATTTGATGAATAAAGTCCTTAGTATGTGAACATTTCCGAGGAGGACGATCTTTTGCACTTCTTGTATCTTGATATTATTATTTAGCACAGTCCATTGAACTCACTATATGAATTTCAGTAAACTCAAAATTTAAGACAGCCCGGTTACTGCCTTTTTTTTTTTTTTTAAGTTAAAACAAGGGTGGCACGGTGGTGTAGTGGTTAGCACTGTCGCCTCACAGCAAGAAGGTCCGGGTTCGAGCCCCGGGGCCGGCGAGGGCCTTTCTGTGCGGAGTTTGCATGTTCTCCCCGTGTCCACGTGGGTTTCCTCCGGGTGCTCCGGTTTCCCCCACAGTCCAAAGACATGCAGGTTAGGTTAACTGGTGACTCTAAATTGACTGTAGGTGTGAATGTGAGTGTGAATGGTTGTCTGTGTCTATGTGTCAGCCCTGTGATGACCTGGCGACTTGTCCAGGGTGTACCCCGCCTTTCGCCCGTAGTCAGCTGGGATAGGCTCCAGCTTGCCTGCGACCCTGTAGAACAGGATAAAGCGGCTAGAGATAATGAGATGAGATGAGATGAGAAGTTAAAACAACAAATCTTTTTTTTTTTTTCCAGTGTATTTTTTTCTGCATATCTTTGTTTCAGAAACTTCTTCGTTATGGAACTGTGTGTAACAGCGGCTTCTTGAATCGTGCATGACGATTGATTGATTGATTGATTACTTTATTCTGAACAATAAAGAAGAAAGCTATAAAAATAAAAATTTAAATAAAAAATGCAATAATCAACACATCGTCATAAACAAACAGAATAGCGTAGCCACAAGGCAATAACATAACAATGTTCAGAAAGGATTAGGAAGAAGTAATAACTTATCCAATCCTAACCCTCTATACCACCGCTAACCAAATGTCACTTTCCACCATAATAAACTATATATACAAAAGAAAACAAAAGCAATAAACAAAAAAAGAAAACATACCAACATACCGACATGGTATAATATCGACCAAATCAAATCATATATACAGATACTTATGTTATGCATATAGACACACATACAATACATCTATACAGTACATACATATACACATACCTATAGCTATACACTAAATACAAGAAGACCAGTCACAGACTTACTCTCAATTTCATCATCACCTATATAGTCTGCCTGTCCTCATTCTCATATATTTTTATTAACATGTTTTTATATAATTTTTTAAACAGTTTTATGTTGGTGCTATTTTTGAGTTCATTTTCCAGACCATTCCACAATTTCACCCCACAGACTGTTATGCACATACTTTTCAGAGTTGTTCTAACATTTACTCTCTTAAAATTCATTTCCCCTCTCAGGTTATACCCACCCTGCCTTTCCATAAACGTATTTTGTACCTCACCCGGAAGAAGGTTAAGTATGTCTTGCTTTATACATAATTTGTGCAGTCTTGTGTTTAACCAGATCCGTGAATTTCAGAGTGTGTGCTTTTACGAGTAATGCGTTTGTATGCTCAAGATATCCCGTATTATTGACAATTCTTATTGCTCTTTTTTGTAATGTGCATAACGATGGGATGGGTGTGAGGTGATTTGATACTCAGACTGGATGGACAGTGGAAAGTTACAGGACTACTTGTATCGTCAAACAGCAGCACACATCGAGACACATTACGGACCTTCAGGGCCACACCTGGTAGTGATCTCCATCACGGGTGGTGCTGATGATTTGTTTTTTTTGTTTTGTTAAATTATAGTGTCACATGGCTCCCTTTTTCTATCTTCTTCACTTGGAGTGAACACACACACACACACACACACACACATGTATATGCATACTCGCCATTCATTTGCATGCCACAAGTCGCTTTTGAGTCTTCATTCACATCGGCGGTGAGATGTTCTTCAAGCACAAGCAGCTCTGCTGCCAGTTTTCAGCACGTGAAGGTGTTGCTTTGTCTGGAGCACCCGAGCCACGCTCTCCACAGGCTTAGGTGGGGTTTACATTAGACCGTATCAGCGGATCATCAGATTAACGTTTTTAAAACGATTAGTGTGCACACAGCAACGCCAATACACGATTCGCGTGCACATAGCAACGCCAATACACGGATACGCTCGGCTCCGCAGGCATCCTGCGCTCCAAATCACTCCGCCCTGAACAGCGAGTGCCCTCTGGAGGGTGCGCACTCCGGCCCTGCGCAGCTCACAGAGCGCGCGAGTGAAGCGCACGAGCAGTGATTCGGGACCAGTGATGGGAATAACGGCGTTAGAAATAACGGCGTTACTAACGGCGTTACTTTTTTTAGTAACGAGTAATCTAACTAATTACTTTTTACATCGTTATAACGCCGTTCCCGTTACTTACAATAAAATACTATGCGTTACTTTATTAAAGCTGTTCTCATCTGGCACGCTGCTCGTTCAGCCTTTCTTTACTCTGCTTTCGTGTGGGGCGGGGAGACACGAGACAACAGCACAGTAAGCCAATCAGAGTAGATTTGGACAACATATGTAGGTAGGCCACGCCTACTGCACTACTGCGCACGCTTTCAATCGGAAGAGCCAGCGATGGCGAGCGGTCAGCCAAGCACTGCGCTTTCACACTGGAAATACAGCCAGGACTTTTCATTACTTGAAATAAAAGGCAAGAGTGTTTACGTGCAATGCACATTATGTCGAGGAACAAAGCGTTTGTCCTCGTCAGTGGCCAGTAATTAGTAACATAATTTTAATAACTACAAAAATATATTACATTTGATAGATGTCTTATCTCACATTGTCCCACAAAAATATTAATATAGTGTAGATAACATTACTAATTGGTTCTGTTAAGTGTCCATTTCAGTCATTAAACACATTTAACATTCACTTTTATTATGATTACACTAATTGAATTTGATTTTTTTTGAGGGGGAACAAAATGTAACGGAATAATTACTGTCCCTGGTAATTAGTTACTTTCATGACAAAGTAACTCCGTTACTAACTCAGTTACTTTTTGGGAAAAGTAACTAGTAACTATAACTAATTACTTTTTGAAAGTAACGTGCCCAACACTGTTCGGGACTGAGCCGCTGTGTGTGTGATCCCAGCGCATATCACTTACCACTTGCAACTGGAAGGATGGCAAGCCTAAAGACAATCATAACTACACAATGGGCAGTATTTGCAGTATTTTCATACTTTTATACTCTTTAATGAAAGGTGATACAAGGCGGAAGTCCGCGCCGTTTTTCAGCAGTCGCGTCACATGACCAACGCCAGCGAATCGGGAAGGTGGATGTCACAGTGACGTTGTCCAATGACGACGCCAGCTAGAGCTCAGCACAGCGTATCCGCGTATTCTCAATGTTTACACAGCACCGGACCAGACACGATCTGGATTGAATACGTGGACCCTGGCGGATTCCCGTTTCCCGGCGTTTCCAGGCGTTTTACATTAGACAGATACGGTCTAATGTAAACTTGGCCTTAGTGTTCACTGTGAGGGTTTTAGCCCTCTGCATAGTGACTCACAGATGTGCAGAGCTGAGGAATGTGGTGCGTTTTGTCACTCCTTTATCAGACCGAAGACTGATCTGCTTGAAAAAAAATGCTTCATGATGGTAAAGCCTTTCCCTTTTTTTTTTTTTCTGGAAGGCTTTTTAAACAAATCCATTATGCACGTGGTAATGGTGCCATGGTTCAGTCTTTTAAGTGCGAATATTAATCTCACGAGAGTTTCCTGCCATCGTCTGTATGTGTTCTCAGATCCCTTCCAAAAAAAAAAAAAACGGTCAAGGGCAAGAGAGCACATGCTCCTTGGCGGCCTACATCAGTGGTTACAGTCAACAGCACTATTACAACTTGGCAGAGCAATTGCCAGAAGCTTTTCCTGTATTTTGGCAGGCAAAACACCTTGCTGGCTGTCTAGCCTTCACTCTTCCTCCGTCTCTCTCTCTCTCTCTCTCTCTCTCTCTCTCTCTCTCTCTCTCTCTCCTTGACTCTGTGTTTACGGAGTGCTACATCTGGCAACGATCCAGTTGCTAGCATTAAAGGTTTTTGGGTCAGGCTTTTGTTTGGTTCAACATTGTCAAGATTGCACACATCCACCGTGTTAACATTCACCAAGGATCTTTCTGGAGGCTACATTGGATTCTGCTGTGACTTGTACAGCTTCAATTGCATTGAAGTGGGAGGGTTTTTTTTTTTTTTTTTTTGATGGACCATTCAGTAAAACTAACAACTCAAATGTGAATAAATCATTAAATACATCAGAGGTTTCAAAAAGTGAATTACTATGCTTGGGACCAATGTGGACGTTTGAGGGTTGACTTTGAATATCCATGATTTTTTTTTTTTTTTAATACAGCGGTGCTGTTGAATTTTCAGTTTTGCTCAGTTAGAAGGTGTTGCTTCATTTTCTCAAACAGCATGCCCCAGACAACAGTTCTATTAACGTGCTCTTTCTAATTCGTGATCATTTCTATAGGAACAACATACACAGCGACTCCACAAACACATTGGGTAGATTTCTCGAAGGAGGCATTTATGGAAGGAGTGTCCAGTGTCAGGACTTTGCAACAGTCAGATCAGATATGAAGCTGGAACCAGGTTTTAGGACATGGGAGTCCTTATCAGAGCATGATGCAGGTCTTTGTGCCTTGCAGTTTCTTGGTAACAAGACAAGAAGTTTTTATTTTTGAATTCATTTATTTATTTTTTGTCGTAGGGCGGCACGGTGGTGTAGTGGTTAGCGCTGTCGCCTCACAGCAAGAAGGTCCTGGGTTCGAGCCCCGGGGCCGGCGAGGGCCTTTCTGTGCGGAGTTTGTATGTTCTTCCCGTGTCCGCGTGGGTTTCCTCCGGGTGCTCCGGTTTCCCCCACAGTCCAAAGACATGCAGGTTAGGTTAACTGGTGACTCTAAATTGAGCGTAGGTGTGAATGTGAGTGTGAATGGTTGTCTGTGTCTATGTGTCAGCCCTGTGATGACCTGGCGACTTGTCCAGGGTGTACCCCGCCTTTCGCCCGTAGTCAGCTGGGATAGGCTCCAGCTTGCCTGCGACCCTGTAGAAGGATAAAGCGGCTAGAGATAATGTGATGTGTGATTTTTTGTCGTAACTGCAAGAGAAGTGAATTGATGGAATGACTTCATAGCTATTATAAATAATAACAGGAACACACTTGGTTTTCAGATGTTCCACATTTATCAATAAATTGGACATGGAGTACAACCCCAAATCAAAAAAATTGGGGCGGTATGGAAAATCTCATCTCATCTCCTTATCTGTAGCCGCTTTATCCTGTTCTACAGGGTCACAGGCAAGCTGGAGCCTATCCCAGCTGACTACGGGCGAAAGGCGGGGTACACCCTGGACAAGTCGCCAGGTCATCACAGGGCTGGTATGGAAAATGCAAATCAAAAAGGAAGCAATGATTTCTAAACTGACTTTGACTTGTATTTCATTGCAGACAGAATGATCCCAAGATGTTTCATGTTTTGTCTGTTAATTTCATTTGTTAATATCCATCCATTCCTGCATTTCAGGCCTGAAACACATTCCAAAAATGTTGGGACAGGGGCAATTTCGGGCTAGTAATGAGGCGATTTTGAAGCAGGTGATGTCAGCAAGCGATTGTAATCATGATTTGGTACAAAATCCGTACCCAGGAAAGGCCTAGTCTTTGAGGAGTAAAGATGGGCAGAAGATCTCCTGTTTGTCAACAAATGCATGAGAAAATTATCGGAATGTTTAAAAACAACGTTCCTCAAAGAAAGATGGGAAGGAATTTGGGTATTTCAACCTCTACAGTGCAATTCAAGGAATCTGAAGGAATAGCCATGCATAAAGGGCAAGGGCGCAAGCCTAATCTGAACACCTGTGATCTCTGATCCCTCAGGTGGCACAGCATCAAGAACCATCATTCATCTGTAGCTGATATAACCACATGGGCTCGGGATTACTTTGGCAAACCTTTGTCAAGCTACAATACAGAGTTACATCTACAAACACCAGTTAAAACTTTACTGTGCAAAAAGGAAGCCTTATGTTAACTGTGTACAGAAGCCCATTGGTGTCTCTGGGCTCGGAGGTATCTGGGATGGACCATCACACAGTGGAAATGTGTATTGTGGTCAGACGAATCAGTATTCCAGGTTTTTATTGGAAGAAATGGATGCCATGTGCTCCAGACCAAAGATAAAAAGGACCATCTAGACTGTTACCAGCAACAAGTCTAAAAGCCAGGTTCTGTCATGGGATGAGGTTGTGTCAGTGCCCTTGGTAAAGGTAACTTACACTTCAGCGATGGAGCATTAATGCAGAAAAGTACATTGAGATTTTGGAGCAACATGTGCTGCCTTCAAGACGACATCTTTTCAACAAGACCATGCAAAACCACATTCTGTACACATTACAAAGGCGTGGCTGTGGAAGAAGAGGGTGTGTCCCCTCTGTCCCCAATAGAGGATGTGTGGTGAATTTTGAAACGTAATAGAATAACGACGACCCAGTACTGTTGCACACCTTAAAACCTGTTTGCAGGAAGAACGAGACAAAATAACCCCTGAAACACTTCATCAGTTTGTGTCTTCAGTCCCTAAACATCTTTGAAGTGTTGTGAAAAGGAAATTAAACATTATAAATGTGAAATGTGTTGCATGGAGGAGTTTAAGTATCTCGGGATCTTGTTCACGAGTGAGGGAAGGATAGAGCGTGAGATCGACAGGCGGATCGGTGCAGCCTCTGCAGTGATGCGGTCGCTTTACCGGTCCGTCGTGGTGAAGAAGGAGCTGAGCCAAAAGGCGAAGCTCTTGATTTACTGGTCGATCTACGTTCCGACTCTCACCTATGGTCATGAGCTTTACGTAATGACTGAAAGAACAAGATCGTGGATACAAACGGCCGAAATGAGTTTCCTTCGCAGGGTGGCTGGGCGCTCCCTTAGAGATAGGGTGAGAAGCACGGTCACTCGGGAGGAGCTCGGAGTAGAGCCGCTGCTCCTCCACATCAAAAGGAATCAGCTGAGGTGGCTCGGGCATCTCTTTCGGATGCCTCCTGGACGCCTCCCTGGGGAGGTGTTCCAGGCATGTCCCCCCGGGAGGAGGCCCCGGGGAAGACCCAGGACACGCTGGAGGGACTATGTCTCTCGGCTGGCCTGGGAACGCCTCGGTGTTCTTCCCGAGGAGCTGGCCAAGGTGTCTGGGGAGAGGGAAGTTTGGGCTTCCATGCTCAGACTGCTGCCTCCGCGACCCGGCTACAGATAAAGCGGATGAAGACAAGACGAGAAATGTGTTGCAAGAATCAAAATTGAATGTGTTTATTCTAAAAAAAAAAAAAAATCATGACGTAAAACATCAAATAATGTGCTGATGTATTGTTTTGACTGCAATACAGGCCAACGATTATTGACAAATCATTATTTTCAGTTTTGATTTCAATTTCAGCATACCGTCCCAACTTTTTCTGATTTGGGGTTGTACAATTAATGCATTTTAAAAATTATTTGTGAATGTTGGCAAACTGCTGTGGTTTAAAATGCTTAGCCGTTATAGGAAAATAACCGGGTGGTAATAGTTGGGTCACATCAGTCTATCCTGTGATACAGTATTAGCTCACCGGCTGTTGGGCAATGAGATATTGCCATCACGCGGAGTCTGTCGTCCGTCCATCCACATTTCACAAAACTTGCTACTCTTCCTTGAGGTTTCAATGGATTTCGATTCTCATTGTTTTGTTTGGAAGATCTAATCAGTCTGTACAAAAGTTACTTCCTGGTTTTGTGATTTCTCATTAACGTGTCACTAATTAGGCCGATTAACAAGCTTTCAGGAAAATCACTACTCCTCCCCGAGTTTTCAGTGGATTTTGTTTTGGGTTGTTTTTTTGTTTTGAAGATCAAATTGTTCGAATTGTTCTCATGAAGAACAACTTGGCTAATTATAAATGAGTTCGGTTTCTCATGGTACGGCCATGCGATCTCCTGCGTCGCTAACGCTGTGGTTTATTTTTATGATCGCATGCACTGTCGTTTTGAAATTCCATAGTTTATTAATTTAATTATAATTGATTGAATACAGGACAATCAACAAACCTTACATCAAATAACCGTACTTGTTCAGTATTTCAACATAACTGTACCTTCAGGTAAGATACAAAGCTGTTACATAAATCCTAATAACCCTTTTGATCATGCCAGTTATGGATATAAAGTGCAAGAAACCTGGTTGAAGCAATGAGATGAGCATAGCTATGCTTCTTTGACTTTTATCAATCAAAATGGTGTGCAAATCCGTCACCAGGCACTCCTCGATCTGTGCATTTCCTTTCGGCACGACTAGCGGTTTTACTTTATATGTTTTAACGTGTTAACTTTGCTGTGATCAGTGTGCCAAGGCAGAACGCTTCGTTTCGAGACCCTCAGTCTTTTTTAACATTCATTCCTGGTGAAGCAGGCATCTCTGTAAATGCCAGAGTACGGGCCACTTTGCAGCTGTAAAGCCCAACCATCACGCTCTGAAAATAAATGAGAGCTCTTTTACCACCAGTTTGCAAAACAGTGTTCCTGACAAACAGTGCACGCTATTGACACAGCTACACAATTACACGTAAACTGAATAATGTGCCGAACTCCTAATGAGGGTGGAAAAAAAAAAGGAATGAGGCACCCTTTCCACTCCTGTCCACTTTGTGCCATGGCAACCGAGTAACGAGGAAAAGCGATCTTGTTCCAGGCAATCTCTTTCCTTAATGGTGCGTTAGTTCGTGTAAGGAGATATTTTCAAAAGTCCCCCATTGACATTTTAGACCCCCACACTGTAACTGAACTGGACAGGAGAGCCACAGGTAGAAGGACTGTCTCTCATGTTCCCTACCGCCTTCGCTTATCGCTGTGTGCAAATGAGAGACAAGAGGATTAAAACATCTCTCTCTCTCTCTCTCTCTCTCTCTCTCTCTCTCTCTCTCTCTCTGTCTGTATCAAAAGGTCTGGTCATTGGCTCAAACACTAATGAAGGTTTTTACCCCATCATGAGCGCCACTATTGAGGAACATTGCCCAAAGGTTTTTTTTTGTTTGTTTTTTTGGGCTTGCTTTTTGTTTAAGTTTTGCCATTTTGTTCTAAACTGCAGAGGGACAAGGAGGTCAAGTTGGTACATGGAGGTTTTTCATGTTGAGTGTTCATGCCTCTTGGCGACAGAGAGCCACTCCTAACTCTCCTGTTCCCTCTGCTGGTAAAGGCAGTATCTACAAACTGAAAAGGCCACAGTTCCTCATCCCAACCACGAGTGTTAAAGCGATTAACCAGCAACTTTTGAAATTACGGAGTTATGAATTGTCATCAGTAATACGTTAATTAAAACAAGATGTTCTGGATGAAAGAAATTAAGCAGACTTTAGCTTAAAAAACATGTTAAAGTTGTAACATCAGTCTGTCGGGCCATTTCCCCGGGCGTGGCCATACTGGATTGGCCAGATACATAGATGTATTAGGAGACGAAAACAATGGTAGTGCTGTGTGACGTAGGATTCTGCACGTTTTCTTCATTCCGTCCTGGATCCAAGACGTTTGCCCGAGTGGCTGCATCAAGTAAAGCGAGAAAACTTTACTCCTGGAAAAAGCAGCACATTGTGCAGTGAGCATTTTACAGAAGATTCTTTTGTGGAGGACTTGGATAAAAAAAAATTCACTGGGAAGAAGCGAGACACGAGGCAGAAACGACAACTGAAGCCAGATGCGATCCCGACTTTGTTTGTTTGTTTGACCACAAAACACCAACAGCACGACAGCATACCGCCTTGTCATGCATCAAATGGATGGAAGATAAGCGTATATATACACTAGTGCATCTCAAAAAATTAGAGTATTGTGAAAAAGTTCAATATTTTCCATCAGTTATTTAAGAAAGTGAAAATGTTTTATATATTATAGACTCATTACACTTAAACTAAAATGTTTCAAGCATTTTTCTATTTTAATTTTAATCAGTATGGCATACAGTACAAAAACATCTCAAAATATTAGAATATTTCATTTCGAGTTTGAGTAAAACAGTATGAACACAGTGTATCTCTCGGTCTAGTTCAGTACACACAACCACAATCATGGGGAAGACTGCTGACTTGACTGTTGTCCAGAAGATGATCACTGATGTCCTCCACAAGGAGGGTAAGCCACAAAAGGTCATTGCTGAAAAGGGTGGCTGGAAAAGGTGCACAAGCAACAGGGATGGCCGCAGTCTTGAGAGGATTGTCAAGAAAAGTTGATTCAAGAACTTGGGAGAGCTTCACAAGGAGTGGACTGAGGCTGGTGTCAGTGTATCAAGACCCATCACGAACAGACATCTTCAAGAAAGGGGATACAACTTTCGCATTCCTAATATCAAGCTACTCCTGAGCCAGAGACAATGTCAGAAGTGTCTTATCTGGGCTAAGGAGAGAAAGAAATGGACTGTTGCTCAGTGGTCCAAAGTCCTCTTTTCAGATGAAAGTACATTTTGCATTTAATTTTGAAATCACGGTTCTAGAGTCTGGAGGAAGAGTGGAGAGGCACAGAATCCAAGGTGTTTGAAGCCCAGTGTGAAGTTTCCACAGTCTGTGATGATTTGGGGTGCCATGTCATCTGCTGGTGTTGGTCCACTGCATTTTATCAAGTCCAAAGTCAACACAGCCATCTACCAGGAGATTTTAGAGCACTTCATGCTTCCATCTGCTGACGAGCTTTTTGGAGATGCTGATTTCCTTTTCCAGCAGGACTTAGCACCTACCCACAGTGCCAAAACTACTACCAAATGGTTTGCTGACCATGATATTACTGTGTTTGATTGGCCAGCCAACTTGCCTGACCTGAACCCCATAGAGAATCTACAGGGTATTGTCAAGAGGAAGATGAGAAACACCCGACCCAAAAATACAGATACGCTGAAGGCCACTATCAAAGCAACCTGGGCTTCAATAACACCTCAGCAGTGCCACAGACTGATCACCTCCATGCCACACCGCATTGATACAGTAATTCATGGTAAAGGAGCCCCAACCAAGTATTGAGTGTATAAATGAATATACTTTTCAGAAGTTGGACATTTTCTGTATTGTAAATCCTTTTTTTGATTGATCTTAGGGAATATTCTAATAATTTGAGATACTGGATTTCTGATTTTCATGAGCTATAAGCCATAATCATCAAAATTAAAACAAAAAAGGCTTTAAATATTTCACTTTACATGTAATGAATATAGAATATATGAAAGTTTACCTTTTTGAATTAAATTATGAAAAAGGAACTTTTTCATAGTATTCTAATTTTTTGAGATGCGCGTGTGTGTGTGTTTATATAAATTTTTGTGCAGAAATGCAAACAAATTGACCGAGGAGTCATGCTAGACCATAATATATTATATTGTAGTCTAGTATAGCATGCACTTGTACGTCTCCGCTATGCTCGTGGAAAATGACATCATGCACGATGGAGTTATGGCGGCCTCCCTGACAAAAAATAGGCTTGCTTATTTTCATCACTTGAGTGGTTATATCGCTAAGAACAAATTCAACATGCAGTGTTTTTTTTTTTTTTTTAAAGGACAAACATAAAGATCAACTTTTAGCTCAATTTGTTTGTTTGCAGGATATTTCCTTTAAGATGCTTAGATCGTAACACAGCGTCGGTCATTTTGCTTTATAACGCCTTCATATGGAACTTGTGTATGTATGTATATACTTTATATATCCCTTAGTAGCTTATACAACAACTTTATGAAAAAGAGATGTGTCCCTTCCTAAGACTTGTGCCATCCAGTTTTCTGTTTCCTGAGAGCACAGGGGCATGGTGGAATTTATTTATTTTTTTCTCCGCCTGTCTTTTGCTCACCTTTTCCACCTTTGCTTATCCTAAACTGCATTGGTCCAGGAGGACCCAGGAAGCACAGCTCCCAATGCCGCTCGGCATGAAATATCAATGCAGATGACTCACTTCGACTTCAGTGTAAATCACCATTGCAAATGCCAAGCCCATTATAGCCAAATCCTTCAGGGAGTTGTTACGTCCATCTCTGCCAGTAGAGAAAGGAGGTTTCTTAAAGGGGAAGCATGGGTTTTTAACAGTTCTGCCTTCGGTATTTCATTTTTTAATCTGTTTTGTACCAAAAAAAGAACCCTGATAAGCAGGAGAAACATCACTATGTGGAGCTCATTTTATAAAGTAAGTTGAACCCAGCCTTCCTTCAAAAGGTGCTCCAACAAAACCAGGTTGCTATTTTGGGTTTGTTCAATTGTGTTGAAGGAGGTACATGTTGTTGCGTTGGATTGAAAAAAGGTACAAACTGTTTCAGACATCTCAAGGTTGTGTTGGAAGGTGTTTCGGTTTGATGCAACGCTGCAGAATCTCATTTCTCCCTGATCTTCATGCTTCTTTCTTTCGACTCACTGCTTTGAATGGGAAACGCTGTGTCATTCTTACTGTCGTGGCAGTAAAAGGGTATTTGTACGTAGAATATTGCACAGGCGTAGGCACAGGGGAGAAAGGATTTGCCCTAGCTTATGAGTTACTCCAGTGGAACAGTGGTAGATGGAAGATTGCCGAGTCATGCTGAGAAGCTCAGGTATGGTTTGGCCAGGTGATGCAAGTGTAAGCAGATCTTTTCAAATGTGCCCCAGTGACATTTTAGACCTCGAGCTGTAATTGAACTGGGCTGGAGAGCCATGGGTAGAATTTATGCTGTCTCTCAGGTTCCCAGCCCTCCTTCACTTTGCTTTGCACTCCTTCACAATGGAGATGATGGGTTGACACTAGTGAGTAATTAAAAGAATGCAGAGGCACTACAAAACAAACAAACAAAAAAAAAAAAAAACCCAGACCATAACTGCTGTGCAAAGGCAAACTGCAGGATCTGCATATTGTGTTGGTGGCAAAACATAGTCCGATGGCATCATCCAGTCGCTATCGGACCATCTTTTGCCAACCAGACAATATGCAGATACTGCAGTTTGCCTTTGCACAGCAGATAATTAGTCTTCATGGTCTTGCCTTTTGACTTGTTGACATGTATCCCTTCCCCAAATTTGAAGTAACCCATTTGAGGCACAATAGAGTCGATGATAGTCCTGCCTGCAGGTACCTTTTTGGTGTTTACATTCATTGCAAGAATTAAACTGCACAGACTGAACCTAACTGCATCCAGCTGAAAGCTTTTGATCTGTCTCAGCCCAGATGAGATGGAAAACACAGAAAACTTTGGGGTAGTGAGATATAGTTATGTGGAAGACCTTTTGGTTGACACCGGCCATCCCAGAATACGGCAAAAAATTTTTTTTCATTAAAGCAGTAAGAAAAATTGTGAATTTCCTAAAAGTCCATAATTCCTTCCATCTGTGATGCTCCTCCTCCTTCCTCCTTGTTGAGCGCTATTGCCAGGTTGTGGTCCCTACTGATCCATATGTCATATTAATTGGAGTATAGTTTTACGCCGGACGCCCTTCCTGCCACAACCCTCCCATTTCCCGTCAGCCACTAGGCTCAAATCCAGAACCTTCTTGCTGTGAGGCAACAGTGCTAACCACTACACCACCAACGTGGCCCATCCAAGATACTCCATAACATGATATCTCAGGAAGAAGTGGTCAATAAGTGGTCTGTAGGATTTATATGGAATTATCATTATAACCATCAGATGAACCCATTAGATTTTGGTGATTTATTGGAATATCCATAATTAGTGTACAACCCCGATTCCAAAAAAGTTGGGACAAAATACAAATTGTAAATAAAAACGGAATGCAATGATGTGGAAGTTTCAAAATTCTATATTTTATTCAGAATAGAACATAGATGACATATCAAATGTTTAAACTGAGAAAATGTATAATTTAAAGAGAAAAATTAGGTGATTTTAAATTTCATGACAACAACACATCTCAAAAAAGTTGGGACAAGGCCATGTTTCCCACTGTGAGACATCCCCTTTTCTCTTTACAACAGTCTGTAAACGTCTGGGGACTGAGGAGACAAGTTGCTCAAGTTTAGGGATAGGAATGTTAACCCATTCTTGTCTAATGTAGGATTGTAGTTGCTCAACTGTCTTAGGTCTTTTTTGTCGTATCTTCCGTTTTATGATGCGCCAAATGTTTTCTATGGGTGAAAGATCTGGACTGCAGGCTGGCCAGTTCAGTACCCAGACCCTTCTTCTACGCAGCCATGATGCTGTAATTGATGCAGTATGGGGTTTGGCATTGTCATGTTGGAAAATGCAAGGTGTTCCCCGAAAGAGACGTCGTCTGGATGGGAGCATATGTTGCTCTAGAACCTGGATATACCTTTCAGCATTGATGGTGTCTTTCCAGATGTGTAAGCTGCCCATGCTACACATACTAATGCAACCCCATACCATCAGAGATGCAGGCTTCTGAACTGAGCGCTGATAACAACTTGGGTCGTCCTTCTCCTCTTTAGTCCGAATGACACGGCGTCCCTGATTTCCAGAAAGAACTTCACATTTTGATTCGTCTGACCACAGAACAGTTTTCCACTTTGCCACAGTCCATTTTAAATGAGCCTTGGCCCAGAGAAGACGTCTGCGCTTCTGGATCATGTTTAGATACGGCTTCTTCTTTGAACTATAGAGTTTTAGCTGGCAACGGCGGATGGCACGGTGAATTGTGTTCACAGATAATGTTCTCTGGAAATATTCCTGAGCCCATTTTGTGATTTCCAGTACAGAAGCATGCCTGTATGTGATGCAGTGCCGTCTAAGGGCCCGAAGATCACGGGCACCCAGTATGGTTTTCCGGCCTTGACCCTTACGCACAGATTCTTCCAGATTCTCTGAATCTTTTGATGATATTATGCACTGTAGATGATGATATGTTCAAACTCTTTGCAATTTTACACTGTCGAACTCCTTTCTGATATTGCTCCACTATTTGTCGGCGCAGAATTAGGGGGATTGGTGATCCTCTTCCCATCTTTACTTCTGAGAGCCGCTGTCACTCCAAGATGCTCTTTTTATACCCAGTCATGTTAATGACCTATTGCCAATTGACCTAATGAGTTGCAATTTGGTCCTCCAGCTGTTTCTTTTTTGTACCTTTAACTTTTCCAGCCTCTTATTGCCCCTGTCCCAACTTTTTTTGAGATGTGTTGCTGTCATGAAATTTCAAATGAGTCAATATTTGGCATGAAATTTCAAAATGTTTCACTTTCGACATTTGATATGTTGTCTATGTTCTATTGTGAATACAATATCAGTTTTTGAGATTTGTAAATTATTGCATTCCGTTTTTATTTACAATTTGTACTTTGTCCCAACTTTTTGGAATCGGGGTTGTATAATTATTCTCAAATTATTCATTGCATAATTAGTTAAAATAGGATTGTGCTCACACAGAAAACCAAGTGATCATCTTTGTTGGTTCTCTTTCCTTAATTTGGTCCATTTCCTTCTTTACTTTGGTGGTCTTGCCATACATTTTTGTATGCCTGGACAAGGTTAAGTTCATATTACCAGGTGACCAGGTGTACATGGCCAAGTAGCACAAATCCAATTTTCTGCCTTAAGATCTCATTTCTTTTCAGGATCGCTGGGTATAAAAATCCGATCTTTTCAAATCACACCTGAGCCACTTTTATATGTTGCCTGAAATAGGATACAGGTCTGATAAGTGGCCGTATGACATAAATGACAACAGTCAGATCAGTTGGCTTTTCTCAACGCACGTGGTCATCCGTCATCATCCAGGGTCAGCAAGGCAGCACAGCAGTGATTTTCCTAGATATTTAATGATCAAGCAAAATCAGAAGGGACCTACCCTTTTCTTTTTTTGATAAAAGTTTGGCCAGGCTACCGCCCGATCTGATAATCGCATCACTTTTTCTTTGGCCAATCAAACCCAAGGTATGCCACCACTCTTGCTGGAGCAATTGGGGATTAGGTGCCTTGACCACGGGCACTTCAGCCGATCCTGCTGGTCAATCAATCAATCAATCAATCAATCAATCAATCAATCAATCAACAACTTCATAAAAGTGTCAAACTTATAGCTGACCACAAGTAGCCTACTAATTGGGGGACACTAGCTATAAATAAATAAATATGAATAAATCTGAAATATATACTTCTGTCTGTAATGTTAAATGATAAATTTTAAATATGAAATGTAGACTATAAAACTTAGAAAGAAAGTCCTAACTATTATTTTCGGCCCCCCAAAAAAGAAAAGATCCTTGATTAGAATGGAATATAAATAAATAGATATGAAGGAAGTATTAGATAAATATATACTCTAATCTATAATCATATATATATATATATATATATATATATATATATATATATGATAAAATTTTAATTCTGTTTTAAGATGTTATATATGGGCGGCACAGTGGTGTAGTGGTTAGCGCTGCCACCTCACAGCAAGAAGGTCCGGGTTTGAGCCCCATGGCCGGCGAGGGCCTTTCTGTGTTGAGTTTGCATGTTCTCCCCGTGTCCGCGTGGGTTTCCTCCGAGTGCTCCGGTTTCCCCCACAGTCCAAAGACATGCAGGTTAGGTTAACTGGTGACTCTAAATTGACCGTAGGTGTGAATGTGAGTGTGAATGGTTGTCTGTGTCTATGTGTCAGCCCTGTGATGACCTGGCGACTTGTCCAGGGTGTACCCCGCCTTTTGCCCGTAGTCAGCTGGGATAGGCTCCAGCTTGCCTGCGACCCTGTAGAACAGGATAAAGCGGCTAGAGATAATGAGATTTTATATATATATATATATATAGATATATATATATATATATATATATATATATATATATATATATTTTTTTTTTTTTTCTAGGTAAAACTCATCAAATCGAAGTATTGAATTCTATATTAATATGACTATTGTTTTAATATTCTAAGTAGTAGTGCTGGTCCAGGGAATTGAACTAGCAACCTTTTGGTCCCAAAGCTCCTTCTCTAATTATTAGGCCATGGTTTCCCCAAAGGGACTTACTGCAATTGAGCATTGTCTGAATTTCCCAAGAAATCGGTCAGGAAATGCGTATGGGGCATTTTGGGGTTATGGGTCACTTGCAGTTACAAATGTAAACCATCAAGATGGACATTGCTATTCAAAGTTCTAAGCAAGAAATTGAAATTGTTCAAAGAGGCTTGTAATGTGAATATAGCCAAACTAGTCCTGGCAGTCATAGTGCTTCTGGGATATTGATCAAAAGATTAGGACTTCAAATCCTGGCGTGCCCATTGTTGAATCCTTGAGCAAGACCTTTAACCTTGATCAGCTCAGCTCACTTGTAAGTCTACTTGGATAAACGCGTCTGCTAAGTGTGTAAAAAATATATGCCCCTTGCCTTTCTGACAGTTGACTCTTTGGAACCAAGCGTGCAGTCTCTCTGTTTGTATTATCATTTTCTTATTTATGCCTTTTTTTCATATATTCAAATTCTTCTGTGGTATTGAATGGAGCATCAGGCGTGCTGATGGCACTGGTTGTGACTCATCATGCTGGCCCACTCTCCCTCCCCATCTGCTGCCTGAGTCTCAGACACGAGAGGGAGACTCAGCCTGCCATCGATCACCTCCTCAACCAGCTTGCACACACACACACACACACACACACATGCGCACACACTTCTCCACCGACGTCACTATCGATCCCCATGCTTCTTAACATCTAGTTGCTAAAAGAAAAGAACTTAACTGTAGCAACGTGCAACACGGTGGAAGAGGATAAAGTCGTATTTTTGATGTCTAAAGTGGAAAGATTTAAGATTCATAAACCTGGATGTGCGTCATCCATCTCGTCTATTTTTCATGGTGCAAAGATGTTTATTTTGATGTAGTTCTTATGTGTTATGACACTTGAATCAACAACCCTTACGTGAGTCATCAATTGGACAATAAGATTGTGGCATTCAAGCACAGACGGCACAGGCAGAAACAGTATTACTGAAAAACAGGTAGAGGAAGTCTGATAGACGTGTCTTTGCCGGCCTTCGTAGATGTGCCAGTTACATTTTAATTCATTCACCCTTTTATTAAATTTCCTGTTGACAAAGCATCGTTGTGAAACCGCTAATGACGACTTTGCTGAATTGAGAACTTTCGTTCATTCAGATCCAGATCCAATATGGATGGATTTAGTGTTGTAGAACAGAGAGACTCCCCCCCCCCCCATATCACCCATTCAAACAAGAACAAGAAGCCGTTCTTGTACACTCAAGCACAGTGACATTCCTCCTCTGCATTTAACCCATCTGAAACAGTGAACACAAGTGAGCAATACAGGCTTGTAGTACTCAAGTCTGACTCGTGCCCTAATTTTAAGGGCTTGTGACCTGACTTGGACTTGAGCATTGATGACTTGGACTCAGACTCCTAAATTGGAGACCAGGACTCGTGTTTTTTCTTTATTTTTTGTAACAGGCCATAATAATTTGGCGTAAGATATTTATATCTACATTAATTTTTTTTATCCTAATTTCGTGCAACAGAATGCACATTCACCTGTTCATACGTCATGTTCAGGGACAAGCTAACGTTAATGGCGCTAAAATGCCTGGAGAGAACGCCCCAGGATTGTCCGCTTTGCTTCTTCAGACTTCTCGTGCAGTGGGGAAAAAAATGCACTGCTATGTATTCCATATGTAGAAGAACTATCGAGGAGACGACGGGGACAACCTCGAACTTCAATCGTCATTTGGCAAGACTCCATCCAGAGAAGGAAGTGACACGCTATGTTCATTGCCCTGTTGATAGCGGGACTTGCTGAGCGATGAACTTGCTAGTGTTAACCCTCTCTCATGTTATTTGCCTTGTTGACAGTGGGTGGGACTTGCTGAGCGATGAACAAGCTTTTTATCTGTAGCCCGTTAACTAAAATGGGGCCGTCAAGCAGTAATGTTAGTCCAACACAGTAGCGGAGACGGTTTCACATAAAGGCAGCAACAGCCAAATGGTGCAGTTAGAGTCTTGTTCTCGGACTCGACTCAAAGTTTTCTTGAACTTGAACACTGGGGACTCAAGGTTTAGTGACTCAGGCCAAGTTTACATTAGACCGTATCTGTCTCGTTTTCTTCGCGGATGCACTGTCCGTTTACATTGAAACGCCGGGAAACGGGAATCCGCCAGGGTCCACGTATTCAATCCAGATCGTGTCTGGTCCGGTGCTGTGTAAACATTGAGAATACGCGGATACGCGGTGCTGAGCTCTAGCTGGCGTCGTCATTGGACAACATCACTGTGACATCCACCTTCCTGATTCGCTGGCGTTGGTCATGTGACACGACTGCTGAAAAACGGCGCGGACTTCTGCCTTGTATCACCTTTCATTAAAGAGTATAAAAGTATGAAAATACTGCAAATACTGATGCAAATACTGCCCATTGTGTAGTTATGATTGTCTTTAGGCTTGCCATCCTTCCACTTGCAAGTGGTAAGTGACGCGCATGCCCGATATGCACTGGGATCACACACACAGCGGCTCAGTCCCGAATCACTGCTCGTGCGCTTCACTCGCGCGCTCTGTGAGCTGCGCAGGGCCGGAGTGCGCACCCTCCAGAGGGCACTCGCTGTTCAGGGCGGAGTGATTTGGAGCGCAGGATGCCTGCGGAGCCGAGCGTATCTGTGTATTGGCGTTGCTGTGTGCACGCGAATCGTTTTAAAAACGTTAATCTGATGATCCGCTGATACGGTCTAATGTAAACCCCACCTCAGCTACAACACTGGAGCAATGAGTACACACACACCCACAGCAGTGGGCAGCTATGTTATAGTGCCCAGGAAGCAGTTGGGGGTTAGGTACCTTGCACTTCAGCCATGATACAGAGGCTGTTCATTCACTCAACACCCCTCACATTTTTTCCTGCCGGTCCCAGGAATCGAACCAGCGACCCTTTGGGCCCAAGGCTGCTTCTCTAACCTTCAGGCCATGGCTGCTCCATGTTAACCTAACTGTACTTCTTGGGGTAAAGTGCAGCAAACCCATGCAGAACATGCAAACTCCACACAGAATGGCCCCTGTCAGCTATTGGGCTCAAACCCAGAACCTTCTTGCTGTGAGGCGACAGTGCTAACCACTACACCACCCCATTCTGCCCCATTCCTACTGGGAACACTGGAGGCACCCTGAATAAGATGCCATTCCATTGCAGGACAGCAGAAAACTAATTTTATAAATATATAAGAGAGGACGATGTTGACTGTTTTTGTGAATGGTTTTGAGACTCTACTCAAAAATCTTCAAGAAAACTGGAAGTGTTTTGTTTAAAACTCAAAAAAAGAAGTGTGAATCTACTTCTTTGTATGCTTTCTCAATTTTCTAAATTGTCCCGTTGAAATAAAAGGTCATAACGAAGCGAGGCAAGAGATGTGACAGTTTCATTGTTGCTATGGACACTGTGCAATAAGGGCAGCCTGACCTCACGTAGGGAAGCATAATGAACAGCACGTATGTTTATTGCATCAGTCGGCTCCGAACTTGGTTTATTGAAGAGACGAGAGAAAACTGGAGCAAGGATCAAGGAAATGAAATGAGGAACATCTATCACACGGCTTCTGAGTGCCGCATCCTTCGGCTTTCAATTGCCAAGAATTTAGCTTCCTTAGGTGTTTGTTTAACAGCTGCAAACACAAGAGACGGACTCACACATACACGTGGATATGCAGACAAATTCGTCCACACCTCGGCACTCGCAGTTCAGATCTTCTACTGGAAATGAGTATCTTGACTGCAATTAAATTAAAACTTGTGCCTCATGACATCCTTTGCAACATCCCTGCAGTGCGTACACAACAATCTAAAGACCTGTATCTACCTGCCTGGAAGGAATTTGCCCGTTTCAGAAGTTAATCCTTGTATGATTGTAAGCAAGCGCAAAGATAGCTTTGTAGTTCTTGATTTGTTTTCTGTGAACAGCAGCCCTGCTGAATGGTATCGCAGTTACAAGAGAAGTTAGCAGTTATTAGCATGTATTAAAGGATTAAATATCTGAAGAAATAAAGACCAGGAGATGGCCATCATTGCAAGGGTTTGATACAAGAGGCTGGAAATGTAGTTCACGTCAGTGATAGAAAAAGATGATTAGAACCTTTTGTTGGCGCTTTCCTTTCAAGTGGCCAAGATTAATGAGAATATGTTTGAGAGATTTTCAAACAACTCACCAGGTCTTTTCATTCAGAAAGGTAGGAAAAATACTATCTTAGTTGTGCATGTTGCAGAATTAAGAGTGGGCTAATGTCATTTCTCCAGTTTCGATATAAAATAATTATATCGGTGCACTTAATAACCTAATCGGAATCGGACAAAATGAGGCTGATCAAGGACTGATAAGGTGCCTTTATTTTTGAGTTACCCAGCTGGCCAGTTAGCCTGAAGGATTCCCTACACACGGCACACAAAGGCCTCTGTCGACCACTGGGCTTGAACCCAGAACCTTCTTGCTGAGAGGTGACCATGCTAACCACTACACCACCATACCAATTGGCAGAGTTCAATTAAATTTGTGCTTCCTGGCACCGACCTGACCTTTAAATACAGTTCACATATTTTCAATTGGGTTGAGGTCAGAACTTGTTTTAAGCTTAATCCCTCCGTCCAGCCATCATCCATAAACGCTTATCCTGTGCAGGGTTGCGGGCAAGCTGGAGCCTATCCCAACTGACTATGGGTGAGAGGCAGGGTACACCCTGGACAAGTCATCAGATCATCGCAGGGCTGATACATAGAGACAAGCAACCATTCACACCTATGGTCAATTTGGAGCCATCAAGTATCCTAACCTGCAGGTCTTTGGACTGTGGGGGAAACCGGAGCACCCGGACGAAACCCACGCAGACATAAGGAGAACATGCAAACTCCACACAGAAAGGCCCCTGTCAGCCACTGGGCTTGAACTCGGAACCTTCTTGCTGTGAGACGACAGTGCTAACCACTACACTACCATGCCACCTGCTTTAAGCTTAATGTTAGCCTGATTTATCCATTCAACAGCCAGTGTTTGTGTATTTGGGGTCATTGTCCTGTTGGAACATGCAGTTGTGTCCAGATTTGAGGTGTTTGATGGTTTGAGGTGATGATGAAGAATGCTGAGGTTGTCCTCCTCCTTTATGATTCCATCCACTTTGTGCAAAGCACCAGTTCATCTCGCAGCAAAACAGCCCTAGAGCATGATGCTACCACCACGATGCTTTAACAGTTGGTGCTTCTTGTCATTGTGGCCAAGCAACTTTAATATTTGTCTCATCTGACCATAGAACATTCCTCTAGAAGGATTTTTGTCCATCTGGTTAGCTGCACGCTATAGTGTCAAATTTGGAGCAGCAGGTTCTTTCTTGGATGGCAGCATCCCAGTCCATGGCTATAGATCCCTTGTGTGTGACGTCACGCATCACGTGATAATTTCTCCTGGGGGACAACCAGACTCTGTCTACAAACTTTTGACCATATACAGGGTTTTAACTCGACCAAAGTATCAGCATTGTGGCACCAGAAATCTCATGGGTTCTACATGCTCAGAGATGCATTCTCGTGCATTTCCTGGCACTTGCAGGCCTCCCTGGAAGTCACTCTTTTTTTGGTTATATTCATGATTTTTTTTTTGCCAAAAGTTGCTGGAATTATTTTTGATCGAAGACTTATTATAATTAATATTCAACTATATTAGTGATATATTTATAGAATAATTATAAAACAACCAGTTAATGTTCAGCAAGTGTCAGCTTTATTTTCAGCTTCAGCCATTCATACAGTACACGACTATCCAGACCTAACTCGTATCATACCTTACCCGACTGACCATCACTCCGACGGTTTCAATGCACCGTGTTGCATCATTTAAAAAAAAATTTCCAGGGACCGGCAGGTATTAAGCGCATGGCATGTAAGCGCCTCTTCAAAAGGGTGGCACTTTACCACGAACACAGCATAAGGAAGGAGGTAAACCGGACTCGCATGATCAGTGACAATCTCTACACGGAGCTACTCGGGCAGCTACGCACTGGGCGCTTACGTGGACAGGGAGTGGAGTATATCCGAATGTAGAACATTCACATGGCGGTGCGCTGTCACCACCGTGTTGGGATAACAAGAGAAAATTAAACGAAAGACCTCATTTTCAAGATTGACAAGTCTTTTTACATTTACTTTTACAGGCATGTCGGCAATATTGTGGGCGTAGCGGTAAGGTAACATTGTGTATCGACTTGATAGGCTGAAAAGGCCGAGTGAGAACCCTGTATACTGCATGTTGAACCAACTTTCCATCTGTTGGCTGTTCAGCCAAAGTGACATCCAGTGGGTTTTCTCAGACTGTCACCTGTGACAATAAAGGCTAAAGCTGACGTTCAGTATCACCTTCGCTGTTTGTCGTTTCCCAATATTGCATGGCAAACACACAACCACGCAGATCAACAAGAAGAAAGTTTAATTGCAGTGGGGAAAATGGCACTTGATTGACTTCCACACCACCTTTTCCCTCTCCTAGCAGTTAATCCGATATTCATTAACTCTGAAGTGTACTCAAATATTAGGCGACAGAAGCCATATCCCTAGAGCGATTGACTACTACACATTGACATTTCTCTGTTTTTAAAGGACCCATGGCATGGTGGTTTGTTGATGCTTTAAACGGGCTCGTGGAGGTTTCCGGATGTTATACGTAGATATAGCCTCCTGGGAGAAAGCCCCATTTCAGCCCTTTTCCCAGTGCGTCGTTTTGCTAATGAGAAGCATGGAGGCGGGGAAGGGTAGAGGGTGGGGGCGGGCCATGGGGGGAGGGGCTTGACCAAGCTGTGCACACACATACTCGCTGCTATCAGCGCCTGTAGCCACGCTGCTAAGACAAAACCCCGTTCTCCCTCGGACTCCTTTCGTAAACTCAACGTGACACAGAGAACAGAGAGTGAGAGTGTTCGGAGTGGTAGTTTACGAACGTATAATACCCTAGGCTTGAACACGCACTCCATAACCAAAGAGGATAGAAGCAGCAACTACAGCAACATATCGCTTATCCAACAGAAGACATGCATTGCGGAGCAATAGTCAAACATAAGCTCATAAGTTACAGTCAATTTCCGGACTAAACTCAGTTTAACAGAGCATGCTGCATGCTTTTTGGTTTTGTAGCGCAGAGTACCTGGCTAACTGCAGGAAGCGGTTAGCTGCACAGCTAATGTAGCCATTGCGAGGCTAACGCACCGATTTTAAAACACGGCAAAATGACTTAACAGTTACAGTGGTGCTTGAACGTTTGTGAACCCTTTAGAATTTTCTATATTTCTGCATAAATATGACCTAAAACATGATCAGATTTTCACACAGGTCCTAAAAGTAGATAAAGAGAACCCAGTTAAAAAAATGAGACAAAAATATCATACTTGGTCATTTATTTATTGAGGAAAATGATCCAATATTACATATCTGTGAGTGGCAAAAGTATGTGAACCTTTGCTTTCAGTATCTGGTGTGACCCCCTTGTGCAGCAATAACTGCAACTAAACGTTTCCAGTAACTGTTGATCAGTCCTGCACACCAGCTTGGAGGAATTTTAGCCCATTCCTCCATACAGAACAGCTTCAACTCTGGGATGTTGGTGGGTTTCCTCACATGAACTGCTCGCTTCAGGTCCTTCCACAACATTTTGATTGGATTAAGGTCAGGACTTTAACTTGGACATTCCAAAACATTAGTTTTATTCTTCTTTAACCATTCTTTGGTAGAACAACTTGTGTGCTTAGGGTCGTTGTCTTGCTGCATGACCCACCTTCTCTTGAGATTCAGTTCATGGACAGATGTCCTGACATTTTCCTTTAGAATTCGCTGGTATAATTTAGATTCCATTGTTCCATCAATGATAGCATGCCATCCTGGCCCAGATGCAGCAAAACAGGCCCAAACCATGATACTACCACCACCATGTTTCACAGATGGGATAAGGTTCTTATGCTGGAATGTAGTGTTTTCCTTTCTCCAAACATAACGCTTCTCATTGATAACATAAAGTTCTATTTTGGCCTCATCCATCCACAAAACATTTTTCTAATACCCTTCTGGCTTGTCCACATGATCTTTAGCAAACTGCAGACGAGCAGCAATGTTCTTTTTGGAGAGCAGTGGCTTTTTCCTTGCAACCCTGCCATGCACACCATTATTGTTCAGTGTTCTCCTGATGGTGGACTCATGAACATTAACATTAGCCAATGTGAGAGAGGCCTTCAGTTGCTTAGAAGTTACCCTGGGGTCCTTTGTGACCTCGCCAACTATTACACACCTTGCTCTTGGAGTGATCTTTGTTGGTCAACCACTCCTGGGGAGGGTAACAATGGTCTTGAATTTCTTCCATTTGTACACAATCTGTCTGACTGTGGATTGGTGGAGTCCAGACTCTTTAGAGATGGTTTTGTAACCTTTTCCAGCCTGATGAGCATCAACAACACTTTTTCTGAGGTCCTCAGAAATCTCTTTTGTTCATGCCATGATACACTTCCACAAACATGTGTTGTAAAGATCAGGCTTTGATAGATCCCTGTTCTTTAAATAAAACAGGGTGCCCACTCACACCTGATTGTCATCCCATTGATTGAAAGCACCTGAGTCTAATTTCACCTTCAAATTAACTGCTAATCCTAGAGGTTCACTTACTTTTGCCACTCACAGATATGTTGGATCATTTTCCTCAATAAATAAATGACCAAGTATGATATTTTTGTCTCATTTGTTTAACTGGGTTCTGTTTATCTACTTTTAGAACTTGTGTGAAAATCTGATCATGTTTTAGGTCATATTTATGCAGAAATATAGAAAATTCTAAGGGGTTCACAAACTTTCAAGCACCACTGTATACACTTACTTGTTCGGTGTTTGTGGCTGATGCGGCAGGGATGCTTGGTACGGACCCAGGCTTCAGTGACAGTTGATGTGCAAAACCTGCCCTGTACTGTCCCAAGTTGTGGAAACATTCATCAGGAAAATGCTTCCGACAAACATACACCGTCTTAGGTAGACTCGACGGCGTATTATTGGAGTAAATAAAATTAAGCCACTGCGTCTTCAGGGGCTCTCCCGTCGGCAGTAAAAACAGACTCCTTTCTGTGTTGTCACATCCATGTGCAGCGCAATTTCCATGTTTCGCTCGCTTAGGTGATGCCATGTTGTTGTGTCCTCTATGGTCGCCTCACTACAAAATTGAAGTGACGTATCCATGGTGGCAACTTTTGAGCTGGGCGGGCAATCCATACAGTGGGTGGGAATCGGGGGGGGGGGGGGGCGTGGGGATCATCTCCCTTGCTGACGTAGTAAAGGGAAGAGCCTATCAACGCGCCATTTTGACGCGCCATTCTCAAATGTTGACAAAGGGTGGGCATAGTTTGGTTTACACATTATGACATTTCTAGCCACTGGGGTGACTTAAGAAGGTCAGAGGAACTCATTTTAACGTTAAAAAACCTCAGAAAGTGAAAATTTCATGCCATGGGACCTTTAAAGAAATTGTACTTGTAAAAGGAGTTTTATTCAGGATACATGTTAATGTCGTTCTAGTAAAGTAGATGACGGGTTTTACTTTCATGACTCTTTTATATAAGGAAGGTTTGTGGCTACTCTTCTCTTCCCTGATTACTCATGAGGCATCAGGATACTTGGTGTTAACACTACATGTGTTAGGTAGCCATATGCACGACCACCTCCGAAAACGGTGTGATGAGTCCGATCACAGTGTGTCTTCAAGACACATTTGACCCATGTACACTTGTACTAAGTACTGTGCATCTGTATTTGGATCACCCGAGACAGATGTTATGATTTGAACAGGGATAGGTCTCTCTCGGAGCCTCTGGTGCCAAGTTATGCAAAACGTGGTGCAAAACAGGCATGATGTCAGCATACATAGGACAGTACGTTCCCGGGCATAAGGGCCCAGTCCCAAAACACCGATAACTATAACTCTACCGATAACTACAACTATGATTATGACTATCCCTCTGCCTGAATTTAGTTCCAGTCTGGAGCAGTCACACCACAACTATAATCCCGACTATACAGTAATATCGATTGGTCCTGTCACTCAGGGAAATAAATATATGCAACTTAGGAATCATCATGGAAGTTTTTTCCAAGTAGTAGCACATTATTCCGGGTCATACCGTACAGCTTGGACTTCAAAACAACCCAGGCACACACTCCGGTGGTTGATAAAATACGGATAGGTCACGGATTATGGAAATATAATAAAAAAGGATACAAAATACAGAGTGGTTATGGATTTTAAAACGGATGCATCACGGATGCTAATAATTTACGGATCGGTCATTGACGTTTCAGTATATTACGGATTGGTTACGGATTTTATACAGATGATGCATCATGGATAAAAAAATTTAAGAAGTCTAAAACAAATGGTTGGACTGCTGAAGTTCATAACTGAAACATCTTACCTGCATTTATCTGTTTAATTTATTAACGTCTCATCTCCTCTCATCTCATTATCTCTAGCCGCTTTATCCTGTTCTACAGGGTCGCAGGCAAGCTGGAGCCTATCCCAGCTGACTACGGGCGAAAGGCGGGGTACACCCTGGACAAGTCGCCAGGTCATCACAGGGCTGACACATAGACACAGACAACCATTCACACTCACATTCACACCTACGGTCAATTTAGAGTCACCAGTTAACCTAACCTGCATGTCTTTGGACTGTGGGGGAAACCGGAGCACCCGGAGGAAACCCACGCGGACACGGGGAGAACATGCAAACTCCGCACAGAAAGGCCCTCGCCGGCCACGGGGCCCGAACCTGGACCTTTTTGCTGTAAGGCGACAGCGCTAACCACTACACCACCGTGCCGCCCATTTATTAATGTACTATTGATATTTCACGGAAAATCACATATCCGTGAATAAAAGATCCGTGCTTTGTATTATATATTTTTTTATTTTCCTTGAATCCACATTCCGTGACTTCATAATGCAAGAAGGATGTACAAAGATGCCCGGGGGAAAACAGCATGTGCTCAGACATCATCACATGTAAACGATTACCTGATTGGTCAGATGTTTTATCGGATCAGATTTTTCCAGGCCTGGAAAAATCGCTCCAGAAGCAATCTCACTGATCTCAATAAACCCTGGGCTATAAGGTATCGTTATCGGTCTGGTGTGACCATCTCATCTCATCTCTAGCCGCTTTATCCTTCTACAGGGTCGCAGGCAAGCTGGAGCCTATCCCAGCTGACTACGGGCGAAAGGCGGGGTACACCCTGGACAAGTCGCCAGGTCATCACAGGGCTGACACATAGACACAGACAACCATTCACACTCACATTCACACCTACGGTCAATTTAGAGTCACCAGTTAACCTAACCTGCATGTCTTTGGACTGTGGGGGAAACCGGAGCACCCGGAGGAAACCCACGCGGACACGGGGAGAACATGCAAACTCCACACAGAAAGGCGGTTTATTTATAGTTATTGTTATAGTTGTAGTTATAGTTACCAGTATTGTAGGATCGTACCTTAGGCCACAATGTTTCAGTCACTACATGATCAGATCTGTACATCCTGACCGGGACGTCAGTTAAGCACCTTTTGTAATCAACTGTCACTCTAGATTTAGCTGAGTGAGACATCAGGAAACTGCAGAGTGACCAAGCCTCTTGTAAATATTTGTTTCTCTGCAGGGATTTTACTTTTCAGTGTTCGTGATATTTGCTAGAGTGTCGATGCAGTATGATGCTCACAGGTAGTGTGAACACATACAGGAGTATCTCTTAAAACCCACCAAAGCTTTTTCAGCAGGCGAGCCCATGACTCATACATTGACTTTTGGAGGAGAACAGAGGACAGCGTGTCTGGAGTGTTTGAGTGCGAGGGAGAAAAAGCGATAAAATGGGTAAATGCATGAATGCAGTTTGTAACCTTTTAGAGTGAGCTTTTCACACTGGTGTCCACAGCACCGAGTTAGTCATCATCACATTTCAGATCCGTTGTGAGATCACAGCGGCACACATCTCTGAAGCAGACCTACATTTCAAATATTACTACAAATGACTAAATGGTATTGAAGACTAAAACAGTGCATTTATTCCTATTTATCTGTAAGCCATTATTTTACATTGAGTTTTTGAAGAATATTTCAATTCAGCTGCGTTTATTTGGATTTGTTTGACTGCGAGAACTCAGACAGGAGTAACCCAGGGATATTTCCGCTTTCCCAGAATGGAATCGACTAAATCAAAATTCAAAATTGACACACCGATCGATAAAAGCCAGTAGCCATTAAAGACTGAACACTCAGTTTGCTTCCTCGCTAATGACATGCCTATGTCTGTGATACCTCTCAGTTTATTCTCCGTGCTTGAAATATGGGTATCTATTAAGCAGCAAAGTGAGTTGAAGGGCTGTTTTTGTGAGTAGGACAAGCTGTAAAGTAGGAGAAGGCATATGGAGGAATGAGGCGGCATTATTATTGCTGCATAATGGCTTTGCACAAGTCATACAACTTCATATATTTCAGATATATATATGTTATTTACCAGTTGAGAGGTCCGTATCGTGAAATACCGTGACCGAGGTCAGTATTCAAGGCCGAGGTCACGGTATTTCACCATACGGACCGACCTTAAGCTGGTAAATAATATATTTATTTTTTTCTTTACCAAACTCTAACAGAAAACGAGAGCGCCCGAAAGGGAAAACCAAGCCGAGCCGCCATTTTGAATCCTCATTCACGGCTGTAATGCAAATGGCTTCCTCCTCGGTATACAAGTGCACTTCCATGGCAGGAAAAAACTACATTTTGCCTCCTATGTAGTCCCCTATTTATACAAAATTGAGTCATTCAGGATTCAGCCATGTTTTTGCTCAGCGTTAGCAACAGTTACAGGTTTTTAGCTTTCTCCTGAAATGTTTTCTTTTATTTCTTCTTCCTCAGGGGAGTAAAACTCGCTTTCGCCGTGAAGACTGTCGTTATCGCTGTCCATGCTGTAAAATTAATGCTATTCTCCTGAGAAATGCTGGCAAAAATTTATAAGATTTTTGATAATCTTATAAATAAATCTTACAAAAAAAAGATAAATGTTGACAAAAAAATTCCACTATGTTTGTTGTTGTTGTGAACGAGTGAGTCGCCAGAGGTCCGTAACCGGGGTCAGTAACTGGGGTCTGTACCGTAGGATACGGACCCGCTCGCCAGCCAATCAGAGCGCAGGATTTGGACCGCGAAAAAAATAAATAGAGGATATTACACGGTGGCATGAAGATATGAAGTTTCTCTTCGAGTGGTGAATGTATATTTCACGAGTGAGCGAAGCAAACGAGTGATTATATTTTTCAACACGACAAGATAAACTTCATGCCACCGTGTAATGGTCTTTATATTATATGGACACGTCCACAAAAAATAATACGTAATTTAATCAAAAGAATTTAAATTTTGAACCAGGTTGCCATTTTGAAAACTCATGTCTCTTCAATCGGAAAACACTGGGAGTGACATCATTGGAGTGAAATATCAGGAATTATTATACATAGAGGACACATTTTCCATGGAATAAAAACATGTGTTGTGTTCCCTTTTAGCAGGTTTATTGATGTCATGCAATATTATCATATCGCTTATCCTCCGTGTATTACGCCACTCTCCCCAATGGAGAATGAGCATGCAATATTGTTACAATATTGCACGTTGTCAAGACAACACGATGTCACACATCGGAGCTCGTGCGAAGATCCAATGATAAAATGTTTCTGCTGCAAATGTGCACAATCATTTCTTTGTCGGCTGGGAGAGAGAGAGAAGACGGGGTTAATTCAGTGCTCGGATTAAGCACTCGTTAAATAAACTGAAACCAAAGACACTGAATACCCGAAAGGCTACCAAAACTTCATTATATATTCTTCATGCATATTTACAAGAGAAAAACATATCAATGGACATCAAAAAACTGGAAAAGCGACACATTGGAGATGTAAAACTTCCACGCTAACCAGTGACTGTGACAGTTTGTAAACAAACATGGCCGCCAGGTTTGCTTTGTTAAAGCAGAAAATTTTGAGAGAAATTTGGCTGCCAGGTCGCTCCATTGTGTTTATTATTATATTGTTTATCAAAACAATTCATCTGTTCCCTCACAAGTGATGTATAGAGATTTACGTCACGGTTTTGGTTCTCCATGTCCCGGATGGAGCTCGTATGAAAAATACGAGTGGCATATTTCCAAGTAAAACCCTCATGTCCATATAATACAACTTTATTATTTTAAGCATGCATCAATCCTCCTTTACACACACACACACACACACACACACACACACACACACACACACACACACACAGTGGTGTGAAAAAGTGTTTGCCCCCTTCCTGATTTCTTATTTTTTTTGCGTTTGTCACACTTAAATGTGTAGTGGTTAGCGCTGTCGCCTCACAGCAAGGTTGTCCGCGTGGGTTTCCTCCGGGTGCTCCGGTTTCCCCCACAGTCCAAAGACATGCAGGTTAGGTTAACTGGTGACTCTAAATTGACCGTAGGTGTGAATGTGAGTGTGAATGGTTGTCTGTGTCTATGTGTCGGCCCTGTGATGACCTGGCGACTTGTCCAGGGTGTACCCCGCCTTTCGCCCGTAGTCAGCTGGGATAGGCTCCAGCTTGCCTGCAACCCTGTAGAACAGGATAAAGCGGCTACAGATAATGAGATGAGATGACAAAGATAACACAAGTAAACACAAAATGCAGTTTTTAAATGAAGGTTTTTATTATTAAGGGAAAAAAAATCCAAACCTACATGACCCTGAGTGAAAAAGTGATTGCCCCTAAACCTAATAACTGGTTGGGCCACCCTTAGCAGCAATAACTGCAATCAAGCGTTTGCGCAATGAGTCTTTTACAGCGCTGTGGAGGAATTTTGGGCCGCTCATCTTTGATTCCACTCATCCATCCATCCATCCATCCATCCATCCATATATATATATATATATATATATATATATATATATATATATATATATATATACATACAAAATACTGATATCAGAGGTCTGAGAATCAGTAGTAACCAGTGAGAAACCGGTTTCTGAGAAAGTTGTGAGAAACCTCAGAGGCATGATGCCATTTTGTGTCCCAAAACTATTGCCACAAGGGAATAGTTGGAAGTACATAGGTAATTGTCTAGAATGTCTTTGTGTACTGTTGCTTTAAGAATTCCTCTCTTTAGAACAATCTCATCGTACATGGCTTCTAGCGAACTGGGTGCTACGCGCCTCATCGGCTATCAGCTCGTATGACTCAATTTCATGGAACAACTGTTAATTACATCAAGGAAGTTTTATATAAGACATAATAAAATAAAAAAAAAATTTAAATGTCGTTAAGCTAAATGCAGTTTAACTCTATTGATCACAAATATTACATTTGCACAATGAAGAGATGAAGCAAGACGTAAAGCTCTCTTGCACCGCTATTAGTTACTAGTTTAACTGTATTATGGGTAATGTAGTTAACTGTTAACCAAAGTGAAAGCAGATTGATGTGTTGATGAAAGAATAAAAAAAACAATACTTATAATTAAAAAATTTCCCCCCTAATATTAAAGCCAGACGGCCTTTCAATTTCATAAAATCGGTGAAATTTAGTTCCCTCTGAAATGTAGTCATTGTGATATATGTTTGTGTAATATCTTAAAAAAAACGGACCATTCAATGGCGGGGAAGTTATTTAATTTGAGCAAATAATGTGCATGAAATTGCTTGCTTTGTGCAGTCAAGCAGACAGAGGAGGTCCATGTGCGCATGCGCAGGTTTATTCCTCTTCTTTTCCTTCTTCTTTTGGGTTTTACGGCAGCTGGCATCCACAGTGTTGCATTACTGCCATCTACAGGTTTACCTTGACTGTGCACTGACAGCTGCATCATTCTGTCGCTAAACGAACAGTTGATCACACCGAGGCGCTCGCTGACCGCCGATGTTTATTAGTTTGGTCCTGCGTTTCCTTTCCTTCGCCTATAACATAACGTCTTTTCTCACTTTCCGTTACTGTAGTCGGTCTTTCACGTTTCATTCGCACACTCACGTCCTCCATTTTTCTCTCCTGTTTCAAATTTATATCCCACAATACCTTGCGCGAATGGGGAAAGCCCACCATGTGATGCATGACATAGTATCTTGTGTTGCATCATGGTGAAGAAGGAAAAAATAGCGGAGAATTTAGGGCCACGTGGCTGTAAATTCATTAATTGTTCTATTAAAAAAAAAAACGAATAAAATTGGAAGTCTGTGATTCAAATTCAGGAGCTTTCATTCCACTAAACAAAAATGATTGGGTGTCGGGGAAAGTTCTTTTTATGACCTACACTTAAAATCTGAAAGGCAGTCTCCTTTTAATTGGTATTCAAATTGTCCCCCCTCGAAGTCTGGCTCTATCATGACTTCATATTTCATTTCACTGATGATGTTAATTTCCTTGACACAGGTCGTCTTAGATATGACCTTTGGTGGTGGAGGTCACAGCAAGGCCATCCTGAGGTCTGTGCCAGGTGTGACCTTGGTGGCTGTGGATCGAGATCCTGTGGCGTTTGGCTTTGCGCAGCAGCTGGCAGAGGAATACCCGTGAGTAGTAGTAGTTGTTTTTTCCCATCTCTTTAAATGTTTTGCTTGTTAAATTTACGTCTTCTGTTACTTTTTGGTGTCGTAATGAACATACAATACCGTATTTTGGACAAATCTATAATTATAACAGTCAACTCTATCGCCATGGCTCAAATTATGAATTGTTTGTTTTTCATATATTCAGTTAAGAGAGCTGAGCTTCCATCCTTAAATGCTAAACAATCACTGTGCCGCAGCGCTGATGGCTGTAGATAGCTCTGTTAGTTTGAAGCTGCTGAGAACTTGATTAAAAGTGGAGCGGGAAGAGCGGAGCTGCTGTTTGTGCATTCAACATTGGCATTGCATTTATCTTCTTTACTGAAGATAGACGGACCATAAGTCTTTTCCCCGTCTTCACGCCCACCCGAAGTCTTCTTCCATCTTCCGTATGTATCACTTAACTAGCAGGCAGGGCTGCTGTGTTTGCAGAGATTCAGAAACCCCACTCACACCCACACTCAGGAGAGAAGCCTCGATGCCTCATTTGTCAATGTGGGCCTAAGGCTTCAGTGACAGGGAGAGACGCTGCCACCCACGCAGGTTCTCCCTGCCTTCAGCTCGGGGGAGAGGAGGATGATGAGAGAGAGAGAGAGAGAGAGAGAGAGAGAGAGAGAGAGAGAATGGGACGAGAGCTGGCAAGAGAGAAATAGTGGTTAATAAAGGGGAGACAAGAAAGAGAAGGCGTTGAGCCTCGTGCGAGCGAGGGAGTATATGAGGGTGGATGGAAATGAGATGTTCCTGATTGTGCAGCGTGGGTAGAGAGCCTTCTCTTACGTCGATGCCGGGGAAACCTGTCTCAGGGGAACTGCTGCAGCTCCAGGAACACGTGAAACAAGCCAGAAGGAGGGGGAGAGATGAGAGAAGATTATGACAAGGTGTTCCATCAGCAGCTATGTATACCGTGACAATCAGGCCTCAGACTCCCACTCAGGCACCGAGTGAGAGGAGCTGAGGAGAACGAGGAACTAGTGAACGCACGCAGGCCTGTGTTCCACAGCCCACACAGCTCAGTGTTCTTCTTCTCTTCTTTTCCCTCTCATTCTCTTCCCTCTCCTTCTCTTCTTTTCTCTTCCCTCTACTTCTCTTCTCTTCTCTCCTCTTCTTTCATTCTCTTCCCTTCCATCATTCATTGTATCTCTTCTCTTCTCTCCTCTTCTTTCATTCTCTTCCCTTCCATCATTCTTCTCTTCTCTTCTCTTCTCTTCTCTTCTCTTCTCTTCTCTTCTCTCTCATTCTCTTCCCTCTCATTCTCTTCTTTTCTTTTCTCTTCTTTCATTCTCTTCCCTTCCATCATTCATTGTATCTCTTCTCTTCTCTTCTCTTCTCTTCTCTTCTCTTCTCTTCTCTTCTCTTCTCTTCTCTCTCATTCTCTTCCCTCTCATTATCTTCTTTTCTTTTCTCTTCCCTTTCCTTCTCTTCTCTTCTCTTCTCTTCTCTTCTCTTCTCTTCTCTTCTCTTCTCTTCTCTTCTCTCTCATTCTCTTCTCTTCTCTTCTCTTCTCTTCTCTTCTCTTCTCTTCTCTTCTCTTCTCTTCTCTTCTCTTCTCTTCTTTCATTCTCTTCCCTTCCATCATTCATTGTATTTCTTCTCTTCTCTTCTCTTCTCTTCTCTTCTCTTCTCTTCTCTTCTCTTCCATCATTCATTGTATTTCATCTCTTCTCTTCTCTTCTCTTCTCTTCTCTTCTCTTCTCTTCTCTTCCATCATTCATTGTATTTCCTCTCATCTTTCTCTTTCCCTTTCTCTTCTTTTCCCTTGCATTCTCTTCCCTGCATGTCCCCTTTCTCATACTCTTTCATAATTTCCTTTCCTTTTCTTTCCTTTCCCCCTCCTATCCCTCTCTTTCTCTTTCTTTTTTTCCCTTTCCCTTTCATCTCTCTTTCCCCTTCTGCTTCTCTTCCCACTTCCCTTTCCTTTCCTCTTTCTTCCCACTTCTCTCTTCTCCTATCCCTGCCTATCTTTTAGCCTGCCTTCATCTCTCTTCCTTTTCCTCTTTCTTTCCCTTTCTCTCTCATATTTCCTCTTCTCTTTTCGCCTGCCCTGTTCTCTGCTTATTCACTGACATTTATCCAGGACAAAGCATCCTTTTTTGGAAATGCACAGCTTGCTAGAATTTTTACCATTTTTTTTAACATCATGTTTTTCTTAATCTTAATTAGATTCAAAAACAGTGCACACACATACGCGCACACACGCACGCACACACGTCAACTAAAATAACCGCGTCAGAGATGACAACAGTACCTTCTGTCCTGGTGCACTTCAGCAGTTACTGAGGCACGGTATATGTAGTGTGTGTGTGTGTGGTGAAGGGCCATGTTGTGTGTTTATAAATGCCACATACCAACTGTTCCAAATCACATGGCACATACACAATATATATCATATAGTTTCCAAATAAATTGAGCTACAAGACCTAAACAAGCGGTTAATGTTTTCTTAATTTTCCTTTTCCAGCAGCTCAGTTTTCCAGGGTCGGGGGAAAGAAACTTGTGAGGAACTTGTGAGAGTTGAATCTTCCAGTGGCAGACATGCTCTGTTTAAAGGCACTGCACCCAAGTCCTTTGTGTATGGCCTGTCTGTGTGCTTACTTGTGATGGTGTGTGTGTGTGCGTGCTTGACAAGACTTGTTCTGGAGATATTTTTTGCCAGCATTCCCAGGTTGAAAGCAGTCAGTCAGCTTCTTGTCTCTGACTGCAGTTCCGTAGGAGCGGTGTCCGAGCAGAGCGGTACAGAGGAAGGCTTCATGCTTGATTTCCTTCAGGAACAGCCCATCTCTCACACTCAATACGCACCAGGCTTGTAGTACTCGAGTCCAGGACTCGGACTCCAGCCCGAATCGTGTCCTAATTTTAAGGACTCGTGACTTGACTTGGACTTGAGCACTGATGACTCGGACTCGTGCATTAACTGCATTCGGACTCATAAATTGGAGACGAGGACTCTGATTTTTTCTTTATTTTCTGTAACATGCCATAATAATTTGGCGTAAGATATTTATATCTATGTTAATTTTTGTACTAATTTCATGCAAGAGTGTCACACCTGCGCACCTTGGTGTGTGCATCAGATAGACTCTCGGGCGCGCTCTGGACAGCGCGCATGTGCCAAGTGAACCTGCACCTGCACAGGATTAAAGGAGAACTGAAGGCAAATTTTTTATTATCAAAATTGTACTTATTTTATTAAATATAGGAATGTATTTTTGATCGCTGTTTTGTCGCTGCTGTAGCAAGTTATGAGTGTTTGAAATATGCTCTGTAATATATCAGTCCATATGTCAAAGCGATGGCCGTAAACGAGATTCGTTGAGACCTGTGCGAGACGTTGTAGGGCGGAAGAAAAACGTACAGCGGAAATCAAAGTGACCAACGTCTGCCAACGTTGTCAAAAGACGCGCGCGTCCTCTTTCGAATGCTGACGTAATCAAGCCGGAAGTTTTGTTTGTTTTGATAGCAATCAGGAAAGTTTTAAAAAAGTAGGCAGTAATCGTCATTTAAACTCGTTTTCGTGCAATATTTCGTTTGGAAGACAGTTTTCAAAATGGCGGCACTGACACCTGGCTGACACGTCACGTTTCGAAGTCTCGCACAAGTCTCGTGAAGATCACGCGGATAAGCGACGCCTGCCGTGGACCAAACGAACTAAATTCAACACGGCTAAAAACCGAATAGGCCGATAAGTATAATATTGAATTGCAATTAGGTGCCAATATGAGTCACGATATAAGGTTACTAAAACCGAAAACGTAATTGAATAACACGTTAATTAAGAAATAAAGCAAGTTTAAAAATGACTTCAGTTCCGCTTTAAGGTGCAATCAGCGCGCTGATATAAAAACTGTGAAAACACACTGCAAAGTATTGAGTTGCGTTTCTGACACATTACCGAGTCTTATTTCCTTGTTTGGGTTCCTGATCCGTGATTTCCTGTTTCTCGTCTTTGATTCTGCCGAGTCTACGATAGCCTGCTTGTGCCTCGCTTGACCTATTGCCTGTTTCACTGTTTTGCAATTTTGCCTGTCGTTCTGGATTGTTTACCGTCTTCACTTGTATTAATAAACACACCTTCTGCACTGACGTCCGTCTTCAAACCATCTCTGACAGAATACTTCGCACTCCCTGATAAAGAGAAGCACATTCACCTGTCAGTACGTCATGTTCAGGAACAAACTAATGTTAATGGTGCTGAAACAGCCACCATCAAATGGTGCGGTTGGAGTCTCGGACTTGACTCGGATCAATAGTGGACTCGACTCGAAATTTTTTTTATGACTTGGGCTTGAACACTGGGGACTTGAGACTGGACTCGGACTCGAGGTTTAGTGACTCGACTATAGCACTGATACACACACATGGATAAAGCTGCATCCCGGTATCTATCCAGCATGCTCGTTTGATAAGCTGCTAAAGGCAGAATCAGGAAGAGGGCAATTTCTATTTAGCCCAGCTTGCCGTAAGACTGATGAGCTGTTGCCATGGCATGGTGTCCATTGTCCACAATTCAGTTAAAGGTCCCATGGCATGGTGGTTTGTTGATGCTTTAAATGGGCTCGTGGAGGTTTCCGGATGTTATATCCGCAGCCTTTCTCGAAATGAACCCTCGGCACGTAGATATAGCCTCCTGGGAGAAAGCCCCATTTCAGCGCTTTTCCCAGTGCGTCGTTTTGCTAATGAGAAGCAGGAGGCAGGGAAGGGTAGAGGGTGGGGGCGGGTCTTATCATTAATATTCATGACATGTAAACGTGTTACCTCTGATTGGCTAACAGCACTGTGACGCTACCTCCAGTGGGTCAGAACAAGCGGATGTGGGTGTCTTACTATGGCGAGAGAGAAGGAACAAACCGCGAAGGGAAAAATACCGCGCACTGACGTCATTAAGGTGCGACGCGAGGAAATAAAATAAATTCAACAAATGTTTGGGTTTTTACTGAACAAACAAGCAAATAAAATGAACGAGTGACTTAAAAAAAGAATGTGGGTGTCTTTGTAAAAACTGTTTTGATTGGCTATTATAACAGAGCATGCTGCATGCTTTTTGGTTTTGTAGCGCAGAGTACCTGGCTAACTGCAGGAAGCGGTTAGCTGCACAGCTAATGTAGCCATTGCAAGGCTAACGTGGCACCGATTTTAAAACACGGCAAAACAACTTAACAGTTATACACTTACTTGTTCGGTGTTTGTTGCTGATGCGGCAGGGATGCTTGGTACGGACCCAGGCTTCAGTGACAGTTGATGTGCAAAACCTGCCCTGTACTGTCCCAAGTTGTGGAAACATTCCTCAGGAAAATGCTTCCGACAAACATACACCGTCTTAGGTAGACTCGACGGTGTATTATTGAAGTAAATAAAATTAAGCCACTGCGTCTTCAGGGGCTCTCCCGTCGGCAGTAAAAACAGACTCCTTTCTGTGTTGTCACATCCATGTACAGCGCAACTTCCATGTTTGGTGGCAACTTTTGAGCTGGGCGGGGCAATCCATACAGTGGGTGGGAATCCAGAGGGGGGCGTGGGGATCATCTCCCTTGCTGACGTAGGCAAGGGAAGAGTTTATCAACGTGCCGTTTTGACGCGCCATTCTCAAATGTTGGGCATAGTTTGGTTTACACATTATGAAATTTCTAGCCACTTAAGAAGGTCAGAGGAACTCATTTTAACGTTAAAAAACCTCAGAAAGTGAAAATTTCATGCCATGGGACCTTTAAATCATGTCTCCTCTGTCAATTCTCCATGGATTTCTGTTCTGGTTGTTTTATTTGAAAGAACTAGACGTTCTGCACAACACGTAGTCATTGTATTGTCAAATATTTGCTTACAAATTAGTAATTAGTTCAACTTAAGAAATTTTCTTCTGACTAGAATTGTATCTCCTCTCTCATTTATCACGCGAATTCAGTTCTGATCGATGTTTTGGGTAGCGCTTCCCTCAGGGAACAAAATTTAGTCCTTTGTTGATTGTCCTGTTGTAAACAGTTAGCCCTGGAGGTTGGTCCTCTCTCACATTGACTACGTTTACATGCACGTCCAAATCGAGCTGCTGTTGGTAATCGAGCAAAGGGTCCCAGCAGGGGTGCCAGAGAAATCCAGTCCTACATGCACAAGTGAAATCGGGCTATTGTGCAAGGTGCATTGTGCACCCGAGCCACACGGGGCGCTACACGCCCCATCGTGTTGGTACACTTTCGGTTGTCGTCATGAAGAAGAGCTATAGTGTTGCCAGATACTGCTGACGTTTTCCAGCCCAAAACATGTTCAAATCCGCTAAAATGCACTTAAAAACCCCAATCTGGCAACACTAGGTTCCGTGCTCAAGCTGTTAGGCTTTCTCTACCAGACTATGGCTACAAACTGTCCGGCGCTGACCACTGTTTTGTAAGAAAACTTATTTTGCACAATAATATTTTTCTAAAGTCCATTTTTTGCTTACAAAAAAATATTTTTTTTGCTTACAATTTAACTTATGTCTTAATAAACACACAAAAAGTTCAATTGTTTTGTTTTTATTGACATTCTTCAGATGTTGGACATATATATATATATATATATATATACACACACACAAATACAATGACTTGTTTATGTACACAATTCACAGCTATGCAACAGCTGTACAGATGTATTTGGTGATACAGTAAGTGAGCTAAATTTTAACAGTGCAAACAATGCCACAAAAAGAAAAGATTCATGCCGTTGTCATGATTCGTTGTCATGCCGACCGAGGCTGTTGTGTTTCCCGCTTGTGGTCTCGTCACTCGTCACTTCCGGAAGTAGCTCGACAACTAGCTCGATAGGGTATACATGCACAAAGTAGCTCGGCAGAAATCGCATAAACTAGGTCGTGTAGCTCGATTCCGAGAAATCAAGTTTGGTTCAATTTCAGCCGAATTAAGGTGTATACATGGCATTTTGAACTTCGATTTCAGTCGAGCAACGGCAGAAATTCGATTCTCTCTATGTGCATGTAAACGTAGTGAGTGTCACATTTCAGTTCTGTTTGATGTTTCGGTCGTCACGGTTTGGTAGCGACTACGTCCTTGACGTTCTGGGTCTGCTTTTCAGTAGGATGCACGCGTTTTATTAATGAGTAATAATCCTACAGCAGACTTGGCGCATCCAGTATACACATAACATATTCAGTTTGTCCTCTACAAGCAAACATCTCTAATCCCCCTCTGTCTGCGCTCTCTTGCTTACTGGCTGTGAGACGAGAAATGAATTTGAGGACAACATTTATAGATTGGTGTTGTCGAGGCGGTCAGGGGTCACGTTCTGTTATGCCAGCAGGAAATTGTTGCTTTTCGATTATTCAAAGTGGACACTCAAGCATGCATCCGGCTTAACAGCTTACACCGAAAAGCTCCTTTTTCATTTTTTTAACGCAAACCTGGGGACGACAAGAGACTTATTCTCAGGTTGGGTTCAGGCAATGTGTTACTGCTTTGCAAATTCATAATTCATTTTATATAATTAATTTTTTTGTGGAGAGGGGGGTATGGGGTATGGGTTGGAGTGAGAAACCTTGATGTTTTCAGCTTTGTACTAATGAATCCAGCCCAATTATGGTTCTTTCGCATTGATTTGCAATTCTGATTTGACTTCAGATCACCCTGCATTGCATGTTTTTATCAACCTTTGGGGAATGACAAGAAACTGTACCTGTATCTGACTTTTCAGAAATATAGAAATCACTCAATGTTCCTTTTTATCTCCCACTGGCCGAAAGACCTGAAGGGTGATTATGTCGTGGCGATGTCCGTCCGTTCTGAAATCAACTCCTCTCACAATTTTGGAGAAATTTCACCAAACTTGGCAAGAGGCATTATTATACGTCGGTAGTACGCGGATTGTAATTTCGTTAAATTCGGTCACATTTTACCAGAGTTGCGGCCCTTGATTAACAACCTTGTTCTTTCACAATTTCATGAAGGTATGCTCGCCTTCTGACATCAACTCCTCTCACAATTTTTGGACGAATTTCTCGAAGCTTGGCAAAAGGCTTTGTTATATGATGGTAATACGCATATTGCGATTTTAATTTCCTTTGTGAAAATTTGACCAGAGTTTTGACCCTTGATTAAATAACTTGTACTTTGACAATTTCATGAGGGTGGACATTCTTCTGAAATCAACTCCTCTCACAGTTTTTGGAGGAATTTCACCAAACTTGGCAAAAGGCTTTGTTATATGACAGTTATACGCATATCGAAATTTTGTTTAATTTGGGTAAATTTTACCAGAGTTATGCCCTTGATTATTAACAAACTTATACTTTGGCAATTTCATCAAGGTGCGCTTGCTTTCTGAAATCAACTCATCTCACAATTTTTGGAGGAATTTCACGAAACTTGACAGGATTCTTTGTTATATGTCAGTAATACACATACTGCAAATTCGTTCAATTCAGTCGCATTTTACCAGAGTTATGGCCTAGTTGCCAGTGGGGGATATTGTGCTCTCAGAGCACTCTTGTTGAAATCACTTATCAAGAGGATAAATTGAATAATAAACCATCCTGGTATAATATTTTAAAACTTGTTACTTTCAGGACAACATAACATTCAATACTGTACCTTCTGACTTTGAGAACATACTGTTTCTGAGCTAAGAGCATTTTTGTAATTGCTTAAGGTTGGGGGGGGATGCTCACAGTAAGTTAGTGCCTGTATGGGTATAAAAAGCTCTGTTTCTAAAAAGTGCACAGGAGAGGTATTTGGTTACTGCTTCATTTATTCTAAAAGTAGATGAAGTAGATGTACGACCTAGATTGGAGTCGTCAACTGGTGAGCCATGATCCAGATGCAGATCCAGCAAAGAATTTTCATGGATTGAACCAAGCACAAAAACAATAAAAATAAAAATGTCGTGTCGAACCAACGAACCTTTTCTAAATGTGAAACATTACATCTATTGTAGCAGATCCTCTGCGTAAAATTGAAGAGAAGATACATGCGCTTGTACTCAAGGTGGGGTTTAGTGGGGGTAGTTCAAGGATCCTAGTCGTACTTTCATGCAGGGATCAACACACATGAAGAAACATTTACATTACATTACTAACTACTTATTAACTGAGCAGAAGGTCCTTATGGGAAAATATCAGACCGAGGTCTTGACAGTACGGACCAAACCGTAGGCTCGGTCCCTACAAAAAGATCTCGGTCTGATATTTTCCCGTAAAGACAGAGCAAGCGAGGTTAATAAGGAGTTTATTATTTCTAAGATTTAAATAGACGGTCATTATAATGAGGCGTGACGCTGCTTTCAGTCACGTCATATTTGTAACGTAGTTGAGTCACGCATGCAGAATAAACGCCTAGCGGTTTCAAAACTGAATTTCTGTTCGCAGTTAGCGGTTTCTGAATGCTCCTTCGTTGCTCATTTTTTTTTTAATAACTCAGTGACTCTTGTTTGTTTTTTGTGAGTCAGTCGTTTTTGATTTCCAGTTCATCTTTCTTTATCGTTTTGTTTTTTGCAACATTGAAAGCCAGAGCCTTGGAACGAAAGTCTGTAATCACCCATGGGCACTACGGGAAAATACTGCCTGCCAAGGAACCAATCAGAGTGCACGATTTTACCGGAAGTAGCTTGTGCCATATAATAAATGACATTAATGGCATTTAGCAGATGTGCTTCTCCAGAACAGCGTACAACATGCCCAGAGCAGCCTGGGGAGCAATCGGGGCACTTCAGCCGTTCCTGCTGGTTCAGGGAATTGATGTTTTGGTCCCAAAGCTGCTTCTCTAACCATTAGGTCATGGCTTCCCCCATCTAAACCATAATCTAGAACAAGGTAACAACAGGCTCAGAATGGATGAGAGCAACTGAGAGAGAGAGAGAAAAAATGAACTAATGAAGAATTCTGTACAGGTGCACGCATTAGGGAACAAACCACTGATTAGAAACCAGAACAAACAAAACAAGCGAGAGCAGTGTGATCTGCACTTGAGAAGGAAATCCATGACACAGCCAATCACATGCATTTATGTACCTAACTTACCTGACCGCAAGTCATGTAAAAGGAGTTTTCACAGGCTTCTCTATATATATATATATTTTTTTTATTTACCCCCTCTGGTCTGATTTAGTAAAGTGACACATGGCTGGTTAAAAAAAATGTGTACAAAATACAACCCCGATTCCAAAAAAGTTGGGACAAAGTACAAATTGTAAATAAAAACGGAATGCAATAATTTACAAATCTCAAAAACTGATATTGTATTCGCAATAGAACATAGACAACATATCAAATGTCGAAAGAGAGACATTTTGAAATTTCATGCCAAATATTGACTCATTTGAAATTTCATGACAGCAACACATCTCAAAAAAGTTGGGACAGGGGCAATAAGAGGCTGGAAAAGTTAAAGGTACAAAAAAGGAACAGCTGGAGGACCAAATTGCAACTCGTTAGGTCAGTTGGCAATAGGTCATTAACATGACTGGGTATAAAAAGAGCATCTTGGAGTGGCAGCGGCTCTCAGAAGTAAAGATGGGAAGAGGATCACCAATCCCCCTAATTCTGCGCTGACAAATGGTGGAGCAATATCAGAAAGGAGTTCGACAGTGTAAAATTGCAAAGAGTTTGAACATATCATCTACAGTGCATAATATCATCAAAAGATTCAGAGAATCTGGAAGAATCTCTGTGCGTAAGGGTCAAGGCCGGAAAACCATACTGGGTGCCCGTGATCTTCGGGCCCTTAGACGGCACTGCATCACATACAGGCATGCTTCTGTATTGGAAATCACAAAATGGGCTCAGGAATATTTCCAGAGAACATTATCTGTGAACACAATTCACCGTGCCATCCGTCGTTGCCAGCTAAAACTCTATAGTTCAAAGAAGAAGCCGTATCTAAACATGATCCAGAAGCGCAGACGTCTTCTCTGGGCCAAGGCTCATTTAAAATGGACTGTGGCAAAGTGGAAAACTGTTCTGTGGTCAGACGAATCAAAATGTGAAGTTCTTTATGGAAATCAGGGACGCCGTGTCATTCAGACTAAAGAGGAGAAGGACGACCCAAGTTGTTATCAGCGCTCAGTTCAGAAGCCTGCATCTCTGATGGTATGGGGTTGCATTAGTGCGTGTGGCATGGGCAGCTTACACATCTGGAAAGACACCATCAATGCTGAAAGGTATATCCAGGTTCTTGAGCAACATATGCTCCCATCCAGACGACGTCTCTTTCAGGGAAGACCTTGCATTTTCCAACATGACAATGCCAAACCACATACTGCATCAATTACAGCATCATGGCTGTGTAGAAGAAGGGTCCGGGTACTGAACTGGCCAGCCTGCAGTCCAGATCTTTCACCCATAGAAAACATTTGGCGCATCATAAAACGGAATATACGACAAAAAAGACCCAAGACAGTTGAGCAACTAGAATCCTACATTAGACAAGAATGGGTTAACATTCCTATCCCTAAACTTGAGCAACTTGTCTCCTCAGTCCCCAGACGTTTACAGACTGTTGTAAAGAGAAAAGGGGATGTCTCACAGTGGTAAACATGGCCTTGTCCCAACTTTTTTTGAGATGTGTTATTGTCATGAAATTTAAAATCACCTAATTTTTCTCTTTAAATGATACATTTTCTCAGTTTAAACATTTGATATGTCATCTATGTTCTATTCTGAATAAAATATGGAATTTTGAAACTTCCACATCATTGCATTCCGTTTTTATTTACAATTTGTACTTTGTCCCAACTTTTTTTGGAATCGGGGTTGTATAACCATTTCACATGTATGGTTTATGTGTAACCATGAACTAATCACTATTATTCTATCCACATTCACTGGATATGAGCAATCTTGCGCTCTGATTGGCTACACTACTACTCGGCTATCAGCTCATATACCATGAGTAGAGAAAAACAAAATGGCGGCGCATATTGCTCAACCAACCGAGGACGAAATAAAAACTCTACTTGAAAACAAAACCCCAAAAATACAAAAAAAGCAACAAAATATGGAATGAAAGTATTTGATGGTAAGAACATTTTTATTTTTCAATAATAATAATAATAAGAAGAATTATTATTGCATTTTTCACAAATTGCTCCTGTCATTTCACCGGTTTGTTTACATTCTAAGCAGAAATGATTTTGTCGGACGTTTTGTATAAAGTTTTTATTTATCGAATTTCAAAAAATGAAAGTAAAAATGCTCTGTTTCTCAAAATCCAGTGAATGTGGATAAAATAAAACAGTTATTCCAGTCAATCTCGTCATACATGGCTTATAGCCAACACGTCGGCTATCAGCTCATGTACGACTCGATTTTGTGGAATAACTATTAAATGGATTGGCATTAAGAGGTAACTGTTGCAGTTCAGTCATGTTTAGTTGCTTATCCAGCCTTGAAACCAAGGAATTCACAAATTTTAGTTGAATTCCCCTGACCTAGGATGTTCCTGAGAAGTGAAAGATGATCTGATATTGCACAAAAAACCTTTCTCATTTTAAAACATGTCTCATATATATATACACTACCGTTCAAAAGTTTGGGGTCACTTTGAAATGTCCTTATTTTTGAAAGAAAAGCACTGTTCTTTTCAATGAAGATCACTTTAAACTAATCAGAAATCCACTCTATACATTGCTAATGTGGTAAATGACTATTCTAGCTGCAAATGTGTGGTTTTTGGTGCAATATCTCCATAGGTGTATAGAGGCCCATTTCCAGCAACTCTCACTCCAGTGTTCTAATGGTACAATGTGTTTGCTCATTGCCTCAGAAGGCTAATGGATGATTAGAAAACCCTTGTACAATCATGTTAGCACAGCTGAAAACAGTTGAGCTCTTTAGAGAAGCTATAAAACTGACCTTCCTTTGAGCAGATTGAGTTTCTGGAGCATCACATTTGTGGGGTCGATTAAATGCTCAAAATGGCCAGAAAAATGTCTTGACTATATTTTCTATTCGTTTTACAACTTATGGTGGGAAATAAAAGTGTGACTTTTCATGGAAAACACAAAATTGTCTGGGTGACCCCAAACTTTTGAACGGTAGTGTGTGTGTATATATATATATAACCCGAACATATGCTTAAAATATCCTTCTTGTTTTGACTTTGCACTGTATGCAAAATTTTGAAATGATGCCATGGAGTTAACTGTTCAAATTTTAAACGTGCTCAAATGGATGATTCATACTCAGAGGTTCTAAACTTCCCAGGTCCCTCGATATTGGCCGGAACCATTAGGCCCTTCAGCTCGAGAGACATCCAGTGGAAACTTGAGCAGAAAGCCAAGTTTTAAACTTGATCTCAGTGTGCAAAGAGTTTCTGCTTTTTTTTTTTGTTGTTGTTGTTTCTTGCGAGAACCGAGTGGGATTGAACCAGGCAAGATGCATGCTGTTCTTACCGCGCACCTTTTTCTTTCAATGACATCAGCATTGTGGGTTGCACAATTATAAATAGACCAGTCCTTTAAAGCAATTAAAATGCTTTATATGGAACACACGTGCATGCATGGCCATATGTTTTAACAAACCAGTATTCTAGTCCTCCAGTGATATTTGCATGTTTGATAATCTCAGAGTTTATGTAAACCATTTAAATTAGTTTAATAAGTTAACAATTTCGAACTGTTATGCAAGGGCTGAGCATATTCCGGTTAGTTCTGTGAATGAACAGAGCTGTGGAGAGATGTCGAGATGAACCTGTCACTGCTGGAGAAATGAGCTATAGAGATGGAGAAGGAAGAGAGAAGAGAAAAACGATGTTACTGTCGGAAAGAAAAGGCAGTGTAGAGGCTGAAAGGACTCTTAAGAGGCTACATCTTCAGTAACCTTTGCTTAGTGCATGGCCAGTGATGCATGGGTTTTAATGCTGATCATGGATGCATTATGAAGTGAAAGTCACGATTTTTGCTCCTGCTGATTATACGTGCATCATTTACTCATTCTGAGAGAGTTTCAGTCAGAGTTTGGGCTCGCAGGTGTTTTTGATGTTGAGTCGCAGACAAAAGCAGCCATTGCCTTGCTGCCCACTCTCTGTACCACTGTGAGTTGTGACATGCTGCCTCCCACTCCTGCCGGGTTGCTAGGCACTCTTGTCATTCCCAGGTATTACGGAAATGCATCGATACCCAACTGGATCTATAGAGAATTGCCAGATCTGTGTGTATATCTGTCAATAAGCTGACGTCCTCAATGAGAAGGCAGGATTCCAAAAAGAAGCTCCTAAAAACACTCTGAAAGTTCTGCTTTGAGTCAGGGACTTTGTAGTCGTTGAGCGTCCCAGCTACAGTGTCTGCATGGAAGGAGATGCAAATAAGACAAATCCTAATACAATCGATTACGATCTGTGGTTTATTTCACGTAAACAGATGAATAATTTCCAGCTTTGAAGGCTTTCTGAGCATCTAAATCTCACTTTAATCCCTGAGCACAATGCGGCAGCCCTAAGGGTGGATATTGTGAAAGTCGTGTTGGCAGTGATATGCAGTTATCTTATCTTTATATTGTTCACCCAACTGGATCAAATTGAAGTATGTTTCAATATTGGATCTGAAAATATTTACATTTTTGAACTCGCATACAGTACCAGTCAAAAGTTTGGACACTCCGACACATTTCATTGGTTTTTCTGTATTTTGTATTTTCTACATTGTAGAACAATACTGAAGACATCAAAACTACAAAATAACACCTGCAACATATCTGGAACATATATGGTTAAAAAAAAGCATTAAAGCTAGACAGCCTTTCGATTTCATAAAATCGCTGAAATTTAGTTCCCTCTGAAATTTGGTCATTGTGATGTATGTTTATTTCTGTAATATCTCTCAAAATATCAGGCCGTTCTGCGGCTGGGAAGTTATTTAATTTGAGGGGATTCCCGAGCAAATAATGTGCATGAAATCATTCGCAGAGGAAGTCCGTGTGCGCATGCGCAGGTTTACCTTCTTCTTTTCCTTTTTCTTTTAGGTTTTATGGCAGCTGGCATCCACAGGTTTACCTTGACTGTGCACTGACAGTTGCATCATTCTGTCGCTAAACGAACAGTTGATCACACCGAGGTGCTTGCCGACCGCCAATATTTATTAGTTTGGTCCTGCGTTTCCTTTCCTTCGTGACCATAACATCTTTTCTTCTCGCTTTCCATTACTGTAGTCGGTCTTTCACGTTTTATTCGCACACTCACATCCTCCATTTTTCTCTCCTGTTTCAAATTTGTATCCCTCAATGCTTTGGGTGAACGGGGAAAGCCCACCACATGATGCATGACGTAGTATCTTGTATTGCATCATGTTGAAGCAGGAAAAAATAGCGGAGAATTTAGGGCCATGTGGCCCTCAATTCATTCATCTCATTCTCATCATCTCTAGCTGCTTTATCCTTCTACAAGGTTGCAGGCAAGCTGGAGCCTATCCCAGCTGACTACGGGCGAAAGGCGGGGTACACCCTGGACAAGTCGCCAGGTCATCACAGGGCTGACACATAGACACAGACAACCATTCACACTCACATTCACACCTACGGTCAATTTAGAGTCACCAGTTAACCTAACCTGCATGTCTTTGGACTGTGAGGGAAACCGGAGCACCCGGAGGAAACCCACGCGGACATGGGGAGAACATACAAACTCCACACAGAAAGGCCCTCGCCGGCCCCGGGGCTCGAACCCAGGACCTTCTTGCTGTGAGGCGACAGCGCTAACCACTACACCACCGTGCCGCCCCAATTCATTCATTGTTCTGTTTAAAAAACGAATAAAATTGGAAGTCTGTGATTTGAATTCAGTAGCTTTCAGTCCACTAAACAAAAATAATTGGGTCTCAGGGAAAATTCTTTTTATGACCTACACTTGAAAAATCTGAAAGGAAGTCTAGCTTTAAAAAAAAAAAAAAAAAAATATGTTTCATATTGGGCGGCACGGTGGTGTAGTGGTTAGCGCTGTCGCCTCACAGCAAGAAGGTCCGGGTTCGAGCCCCGTGGCCGGCGAGGGCCTTTCTGTGTGGAGTTTGCATGTTCTCCCCGTGTCCGCGTGGGTTTCCTCCGGGTGCTCCGGTTTCCCCCACAGTCCAAAGACATGCAGGTTAGGTTAACTGGTGACTCTAAATTGACCGTAGGTGTGAATGTGAGTGTGAATGGTTGTCTGTGTCTATGTGTCAGCCCTGTGATGACCTGGCGACTTGTCCAGGGTGTACCCCGCCTTTCGCCTGTAGTCAGCTGGGATAGGCTCCAGCTTGCCTGCGACCCTGTAGAAGGATAAAGCGGCTAGAGATAATGAGATGAGATGTTTCATATTTTAGATTCTTCAAAGTAGCCACCATTTACCTTGATGAGGCTTTGTACGCTACAGGCATTATCTTAACCAGCTTCATGAGGTAGTCACCTGGAATGCTTTTTCAAGTAACACCTAGCCTTGTCAAAAGTTAATTAGTGGACTAGTTTTTTGCCGCCTTAATGCATTTGAGATTAAATAGTAAATACTAAAAATACAGTAAATAGCCCTATTTGACAGCCGTAGTAATCCATATTTTATCAAGAACCGCTCAACTTAGTCAAAAGACACAACAGTCCATCATTAAGACATGAAGTGTCTGTTAATTAATAAAAATAATGAAAAAGAAACATGAATTTAGAAGGTGTGTTCAAACTTTTGACTGGTATTGTGTACACACACACAGACGAGATATGTATAATAATGTGGAATGTGTGGCACACTCTAGCACTTAGGCACAGACACAGGAGCCAGAATTCAGGTGCAAGGAAAAGGTACTCTTTATTGACACACATAGCAGGTGAAAGGGTAGAGTGAGTGAGTGAGTGAGTGAGTGAGTGAGTGAGTGAGTGAGTGAGTGAGTGAGTGAGTGAGTGAGTGAGAATCGGTGCAGGATCTTGGTGCTGAAGTGAAGGGATGTCTGGAGAAGGTCACTGCAGGGCTGCCACTCACGAGAGGCCTTGAGGAGGGGTGTTGCTTTCATTGGTCTGCTGAAGAGTGTTGTCGGAGCTGCAGTCTAGAGGCAGACAAAGAAAGCAGCACAGGTTCAGACCTACTTCTCACCATCTTCCTATTCACTTGTCTGAAGAAGTGGTGTCCTTATATCCTCCCGGCACCTTGTGGAGGGTGAGCGGGAGTGCTGCTTAGTGACCTCCAGCCATGCAGAATTAGATTTCCCCGCCCCTCTGCCATGTGCATGATGTTTGACCAGTGGCGCTGGAGCGGAGCTGTCCTTTCAGCACTGCCGCAGAAGGAAGACGTGGAGTGCTTTCCTTTCAGCACCACTGTGGAAGCATGGTGAGGAGTTCTTGTGTTGTGCGCTAGGGCCGCTGGCCTGCCGTCATGACAAATGACACAAGAAAAAGGGTATTGATCACAGTAAAAAAAAAAAAACCAGCTGATTGCTGTTCCATTAAGTACCCCCCCCCCAGCCCTGACCCAGCTGTTGTGGGAGACCAGGCCCAGTGTGCATCTCTAATGGAGAGGCCATCAGTGATTTCACGGTGGACCCCCATTTGATGTTGGACCTGGAATGAGAAGTCCTGCAATGCGAAAAACCACCAGGTTATTCTGCTGCTGTAGTCTTTGGGTTTGGTCATCCACTGCAAGGGGGTGTGATCTGTAACAAGAAAATTGACGACCATTGAGATAATATTGTAACTCCTCTATGGTTCATTTAATGGCAGGGGTTCTCATTCCATAGCAGCATAATGCTGCTCAGTGGGGTAATTTTTCTGCCCACATAGTCAAACTCTTGGGAGAGGACTGCACCCAGGACAGGCTTGGAGGCATCTGTGTGTAACAGGGAAGTTTTGGAGAAGTCTGGGTTCCTGAGCACTGGCGAGCTGATGAGGGTCATCTTCAGAGCTTGGAATGAACATTTGGCTTCCTCAGTCTAAAGAACATTGTCTTGCTCTCCCTTCCTGGTTACATCTGAGAGGAGGGAGGCTATCGACATGAAGACAAAAATCTCTTGTAATATCCTGCCAAGCCCAAGAAGGCACATACCTGTTTCTTTGATGCAAGCCGGGGATAGTTTCTCATGGCCTTGATCATCATCTCCTGTGGTTTCAGGAGGCCTCGACCAATACAGTAGCCCAGGTACTGCGCCTCTGTGAGCCTCAGGTGGCATTTGTGGAGGTTTACTGATAGCCCAGCAGAGCTTGTTCAGTACCTCTCTGAGCTGGTGTAGATGCTCTTGCTAGGTGCATGAGTGGATGACCATGTCGTCAATGTACGCAGCAGCGTAGGATTAATCGGGCCACATGATGATATCCATCAGATGTTAGAAGGTTGCTGGCACCCCATGGAGGCCAAATGGGAGAACCTGGTCCTGCCAATGGCCAGTGGTGGTACTGAAGGCAGTTTTACAGTGGTGCTTGAAAGTTTGTGAACCCTTTAGAATTTTCTATATTTCTGCATAAATATGACCTAAAACATCATCAGATTTTCACACAAGTCCTAAAAGTAGATAAAGAGAACCCAGTCAAACAAATGAGACAAAAATATTATACTTGGTCATTTATTTGTTGAGGAAAATGAGCCAATATTACATATCTGTGAGTGGCAAAAGTATGTGAACCTCTAGGATTAGCAGTTAATTTGAAGGTGATATTAGAGTCAGGTGTTTTCAGTCAATGGGATGACAATCAGGTGTGAGTGGGCACCTTGTTTTATTTAAAGAACAGGGATCTATCAAAGTCTGATCTTCACAACGCATGTTTGTGGAAGTGTATCATGGCACGAACAAAGGAGATTTCTGAGGACCTCAGAAAAAGTGTTGTTGATGCTCATCAGGCTGGAAAAGGTTACACAACCATCTCTAAAGAGTTTGGACTCCACCAATCCACAGTCAGACATATTGTGTACAAATGGAGGAAATTCAAGACCATTGTTCCCCTCCCCAGGAGTGGTCGACCAACAAAGATCACTCCAAGAGCAAGGCGTGTAATAGTCGGCGAGGTCACAAAGGACCCCAGGGTAACTTCTAAGCAACTGAAGGTCTCTCTCACATTGGCTAATGTTAATGTTCATGAGTCCACCATCAGGAGAACACTGAACAACAATGGTGTGCATGGCAGGGTTGCAAGGAGAAAGCCACTGCTCTCCAAAAAGAACATTGCTGCTCATCTGCAGTTTGCTAAAAATCACGTGGACAAGCCAGAAGGCTGTTGGAATGTTTTGTGGATGGATGAGACCAAAATAGAACTTTTTGGTTTAAATGAGAAGCGTTATGTTTGGAGAAAGGAAAACATTGCATTCCAGCATAAGAACCTCATCCCATCTGTGAAACATGGTGGTGGTAGTATCATGGTTTGGGCCTGTTTTGCTGCATCTGGGCCAGGACGGCTTGCCCTCATTGATGGAACAATGAATTCTGAATTATACCAGCGAATTCTAAAGGAAAATGTCAGGACATCTGTCCATGAACTGAATCTGAAGAGAAGGTGGGTCATGCAGCAAGACAACGACCCTAAGCACGCAAGTCATTCTTCCAAAGAATGGTTAAAGAAGAATAAAGTTAATGTTTTGGAATGGCCAAGTCAAAATCCTGACCTTAATCCAATTGAAATGTTGTGGAAGGACCTGAAGCGAGCAGTTCATGTGAGGAAACCCACCAACATCCCAGAGTTGAAGCTGTTCTGTACGGAGGAATGGGCTAAAATTCCTCCAAGCCGGTGTGCAGGACTGATCAACAGTTACCAGAAACATTTAGTTGCAGTTATTGCTGCACAAGGGGGGTCACACCAGATACTGAAAGCAAAGGTTCACATACTTTTGCCACTCACAGATATGTAATATTGGATAATTTTCCTCAAGAAATAAATGACCAAGTATACTATTTTTGTCTCATTTGTTTAACTGGGTTCTCTTTATCTACTTTTAGGACTTGTGTGAAAATCTGATGATGTTTTAGGTCATATTTATGCAGAAATATAGAAAATTCTAAAGGGTTCACAAACTTTCAAGCACCACTGTAGGCCTGGAGGCAGGGCTGAGAACAACCTGCCAGTAGCCTTTATTGAGGTCTAATGTGGAGATGACTCAGGCTCTCCCCAGGTGCTCAGTGAGATCATCTACTTGGGACATGGGTTAGCTGTTGAACTCTGACACCTGGCTCAGCTATCTAAAGTCATTGCACAGCTGCAGACTTATGTTGGGCTTGGGGACCATGACAGTGGGGCTGGACCAGGGGCTGGTGGACTCCTCAGCAATGCCAGTCTGAAGCATCCAGGCTATCTCTGCCTCTATAGCATGACAATGGGCCTCTGGCACTCGGTAGGGCTGCTGGTGGATTACTACTCCTGGAGGTGTTTTGATGTCATGTTGAAGAATATGCATCTGCCTGTGTTCCACTGAGAACATGTCGTCAAACTTATTTTCCAGCTCCCTGAGCTCTTGCTTTTGTGCTGGTGCAAGTTCCTCTCCTTGGTGGACTCACTCTCTTTCCAAGGCACTTATGAGGATGAAAGAGGAGGCTGAGAGCGCTGGTACTGGCTCCGTCCATTTTTTTAGGAGGTTTATGTGATATCTGTGGCTCTCAACCCAACTGCTGTCGGCAGTAGTTCATTGGGCCCACTCTTTCCATGATGATATAGGGGCCCTGCCAACTGTTCACCACTTATTACAGCATCCTTTTTAGAGTCTGATTTAAATCTTTCGATGAGCCCATTGGTCTGTGGGTGGTAGACAGATGTTTTTAGTTGTTTCACCTGCAGCAGCCACCATCATTTTGGACATGAATGGGGTGCCTTGGTCGGTAAGCATGTCCTTTAAGATTCCAACTCAACTGAAGAGGACCATAAGCTCATGGTCGATGTTCATGAAGGTGGCCTTACGTAGGGGGGATGGCCTCAGGGTACCTAGTAGCAAAGTCCATGATCACCAGGCTGTATTGGTCCTGCCACAGGCGGACTTGGGGAGTGGCCCTACCTGGCCCATACCTACCCACTTAAATGGGACCCTGATTATTCAAGCATCAAATTCAGAATGAGTGTATATTTACAATAAAGTTTATGAGTTTAAACATTAAATATCTTATCTTTGTATTGCATACAACTGATTATAGGTTGAAAATTATTTGTAAATCATTGCATTCTGTATTTTTATATTTTACACAGGGTTTCAACTTTTTTGGAACCAGGATTGTAAATAAATTTCAGTTAGCGTGTTCAGTACTTTTTTCCTTTGTCATTCCACTTTATTGCACATAACCTTTTATGGATTGGAATATTATGATTTTTTTCTTTGTAGAATAGGTGCACTGGAAATATTTTTAATAGAACAATAGTTGAACTGTTGAATACTTATTTCCCCCACTGTATATACAGGATTCTGCAGTAGTGTGCTTTTTGTTATAGATTTTTATTTTATGACCTCTATATTATTGATTCAGCACAAAAACATTTTAGATTTCCAAGCATTACTTGTATTTCCTTTACTCCAGTTTGCCAAGTGGGTGCTAAAAGCTGTAGTGGAATACCCTTGCATCCACACATTGATCAAGAATTAATGTCATCCCATGACACATCCTTGCCTATATAAATTAATGTACACCTCATTTTGACCTTTTTCATTCTCAATTTTCTTCGGAATCATGTGTATGGAATTATGATGATACGAAGGGCAACAGCATACAGTGCAGTTCATGACGAAAGAGGACTTCAGAAGGACTCAGTGTAGCGCTCCACACAAACTGTATCATCTTTGTGCATCACTCAACACTTAAGATAACTAGTACGAGAAATATAATTGAACTGTTTCACGGAATCCACTCATTAGCTGTCCTGGTTGACGGTTCACTAAGTGAGTGCAGAGTAGCTAAGCCTGTTGTTTTAGCCAGCGATATTCCATTGTTGGATTAGATGGTTGTCTAGCATTGGTAGGCTGCTAGTTTGTTGCCTGCCCTCGTACAATGGTATATGCTCACAGCACTGGTTGCCAAGGCCTAGCAATTTCAGCATTGAGAAATGTTTCTTTCTCTGGTGAAAAGTAGCTGATAGAAGCTTAGAATGGGGTAGGCTAGGTACTATACATGCCGTAACTTAATGGAGGTTATGGATGGGCATAACAGGAGCCTGGAGTGCCTTGGTGTGGAGCATCTTTGGGAGGTGTTGTTCGACCCATTCCATGAGTGCCCTATTATGCCACTGCCTGTGAGACAGGCATGGTTGGCTGGAATGGAGCATTTGTCAGACGATTTTATCTTCTCTTTGGATATTCCAGTATCTCAGTATAAGCGTAAGTGATTGCCAGTGCATTTGCAACCTCTCCTAGTAAGAGCCACCCCCACAGTTGAGGTGCAGGTGAGTGTTACGAGGGGACAGCCTGTGCTGCATGCTTCACAATTACCCATGTGCTATCTCTAGTACCAGTGTCAAGTGAAGCTCCATCAGGACTCGGACAGCGATGCTCCCTCAGGATAGTCTAGGGCAGGGGTCTTCAATCCTATCCGCAAAGGGCCGGTGTAGCTGCAGGCTTTCATTACAGCCAAATTGGAGGCTCACTTGATTGTTGACTGGAGACGAGGGTGAAATGATTAAACAAGTGAAATCAGGTGTAGCTCCTGCTTGGTTGGAATGAAAGCCTGCAGCCACACTGGCCCTTTATGGATAGGATTGAAGACCCCTGGTCTAGGGAGTCAACCTCAGTGGTGGGATCAGTGGAGACCACACTGAAAGCTGGACTAGCAAGCCTACAATTGGATGCTCCAATACCTATTATGGGATTGGTGAATGTGTTACTTAATTGTTCACATTGCACCTCTCTTGTGATACCGCAGTGTTGTGATTTTACTTCTGTGCTGGCATCTGAATTGGAGGGTGCCAAGAAGACAGTCCACCCAAACCAGATGGATCTTTTCAAATTGTGTTCAGGTTGCACTGGAGCCAGTTAAAAAAGAGTGTATAAGGATGCTTCCATACTTGGACGACTGGCTTATTTGTGTGGCATCTCCCAAACAAGTCATAGAATACGTCCACTGGTTATTACCACACCTAACTGCTCTGGGGTTCACAGTGAATCAGAGAAAATGCAAACTGGTTCCAGCACAGTCAATGCATTTCATTGGCCTAGCCCTGAACTCTCATACGATGCTGGCCTTCCTCACTTCAGACAGGATACGGTCTGTTGTTACAGGGTTTGTGTTGGTGACACACGGCGCTATGTCTCTCTGCTTCAGTTGCTGGTGACACTCACAGCAGTGACAATGGGTGTTCCATTGGGCCTTCTGTGGGTAAGGCCATTTCAGAGACTGCTCATTCAGTTATGGTTGTGTCAAGTGCTCGAAAGACGTGTGGGTGAGGATCACATGCCATTATATGTGCACTCTGACACAGTGGTCTCAAGGAGCAGGTTTTTTTTACCTGCAGAGTTCAACTTGGTCCCCCACCAGGGCAGTGGTAATTTGTGCAGAGAGATGCAGACAGGTGCAGGACACCACTGGCTGGTGGTGGCCTTCTTAAAAGAGGCGAGTCAACTTAATCCCCCTTGTTGTGTGTGAAGCCCATCATGGGGCTTGAGCACAGTGCTTGATTCCCACTGTGACACCCTATCAGATGCTGGTATTAAATGGCTGTCTTTTTAAACAGCTTTCCTTCTCACCATTACAATAGCTCAGTGTGTATATGAGCTACATACCCTCTTGGTGAGGTTGGAGATACAGAGCAGGGCATCTGAGACCATTCCTCTTTATAGAATCTGTTCAGATCATCCAGGGTCTGAGGCCCTGTCTTGTGCTCTCTCTCCTCTTCAGCTCACCCCACAAGTTTTCAATGGGGTTCAGGTCAGGGGACTGAGATGGCCATGTCAGAATCTTTTGTGTTGGTTTGGACATGCCCTTCAGATCATTGTCCTGCTGGAAGATCCATTGATGACCCAGTTTTAGTTTCCTGGCAGAGGCAGCCAGATTTTGATTTAAAATGTCCTGGTATTTCATGGAATCCATAATGCCATGTACCCTAACAAGGTTTCCAGGGCTTTTGGAGGACAAAACAGCCCCCAAAACATCACAGAACCTCCACCATATTTTACAGTTGGGATCGGGTTATTTTCATTTACAGTCATCCTTCTTTTTTACGCCAAACCCTGCTTGAGTGTTTTATTGCCGTAAAGCTTCATTTTTGTTACATCAGACCATAGAACATGGTTCCAGTCAAAGATGTAGTAGTGTTTCACAAACTTCAGGCACTTTCGCTTGTGGTTAATGGAGAAAAAAGGCTTTTTTTCTGGCACCTTCCAAATAATCTGTTGGCATGGAGGTGGAGTCTGATGGTGGTTTTGAAGACTTGGAAACTCCAAGATTTAACTTTTTCTCATCATTCGCCAACAGTGATCCTTGAGGATTTTTCCCCCTCTCTTACCATCATCCTCACTGTTCATGGGGCAAAATAAACTTGGGTCCTCTTCCAGGCAGGTTTGTAGCAGTTCCAGTTGGTGTCCACTTTATTATTGCCCTAACAGTAGAAATTGGCATTTCAGGTGAGTATTTATTATTTTATTTTATTTATTTTTTAAATATAACCATTCCCTGACCTATGAAGGTCAGTGCACTTCCCCCTCATTTGGTTTGTGTTCTCTTATCTTTCCCATGCTGATGGATGACTAAGGGAATCTGGCCTCTGTGTCGCCTCATATTTGTTCCCCAGTTAATCAGGAAGTCATGGATTACAGGTTGAAAGTTTTGACTAATCTTTACAAGGGATGACTTACGTGACACAAAATAGTTCCACCATTGATTAAGCAATGTATCTCATGGCATGAAAAATAAAAAATGGATATGGTGTGAGTCAGTCATGATATATCCTGGATATACAATGAACTGACTTCACAATTTCAAGCTATATGGCCAACTCGAGTCGCAGCTGTGGCTCTGCGAGCATTTGTGTGTGTGTAGATGTACGTGTCATGATCATGCCTCGCGAGGCAGGCGATAGAGTGGTACATTGCACATGTGCAGGATGAAGGTCGCGCCGACGTAAACAACAAACATGGCTGCCTCCAGTGTGTTGATGCTGAGATTCAGTCTTAACACTTAGTTTGGAATTTTTTTGATGAGGGAAATAAATCAAATATACCATGCATTGAGAGGCTCCGGTGATTATGGATTCTCTTCGGTGACTGGCATAGTACTGCAGCCCCTCAGAAAATGGTACTATGCCAGTCACCTCAGAGAATCCGTAATTTCAACTGGAGCCTCTTAGTGCATGATATATATAATATGTGTGTGTGTGTGTGTGTGTGTGTGTGTGTGTATACATATATACTAGTGCATCTCAAAACATTTTAATATTGTGAAAAAGTTCAATCTTTTCCATCAGTTATTTAAGAAAGTGAAAATGTTATATATTATAGACTCATTACACATAAACTAAAATGTTTCAAGCATTTTTCTATTTTAACTTTAATCAGTATGGCATACAGTACAAAAACATAAAAAAAACCCATCTCATAATATTAGAATATTTCATTTCGAGTTTGAGTAAAACAGTATGAACACAGTGTATCTCTCGGTCTAGTTCAGTACACACAACCACAATCATGGGGAAGACTGCTGACTTGACTGTTGTCCAGAAGATGATCACTGATGGCCTCCACAAGGAGGGTAAGCCACAAAAGGTCATTGCTGAAAAGGGTGGCTGGAAAAGGTGCACAAGCAACAGGGATGGCCGCAGTCTTGAGAGGATTGTCAAGAAAAGTTGATTCAAGAACTTGGGAGAGCTTCACAAGGAGTGGACTGAGGCTGGTGTCAGTCAGTGCGTTTACATGCACATCCAAATCGAGCTACTGTCGGTAATCGAGCTAAGGGTCCCAGCAGGGGTGCCAGAGAAATCCAATCCTACATGCACACAAGGAAATCGAGCTATTGTGTGAGGTACATTGTGCACCCGAGCCACAGGTGGCGCTACACGCCCCATCGTGTTGGTACACTTCCGGTTGTCGTCATGAAGAAGAGGAGTGATTTCCACTTTACATTCACACCACATGTCATTGCCACCTGTTAGCTACAAACTGTCCTGCGCAGACCACTGTTTTGTAAGACAACTTATTTTGCACAATTGTATATTTGTCTAAAGTCCATTTTTTGCTTACAATTTAACTTATGTCTTAATAAACACACAAAAAGTTCAATTGTTTTTGTTTTTTGTCTCCTTGTTCCTCCTGACCTCTTCTGCTGCTCGCTACTACTACTGTTGTCATGCCGACCGAGGCTGTTGTGTTTCCCGCTTGTGGTCTCGTCACTCGTCACTTCCGGAAGGGAAGTAAGTAGCTCGACTACGTAGCTCGATAGGGTTACATGCACTAAGTAGCTTGGCTACAATCGCATAATCTAGGTCGCGTAGCTCGATTACGAGAAATGCAGTTTGTTTCGATTTCAGCCGAGCTAAGGTGTATCCATGGCATTTAGAACTTCGATTTCAGTCGAGCTACGGCAGAAATTCGATTTTCTCTATGTGCTTGTAAACGCACTGAGTGTATCAAGACCCATCACGAACAGACATCTTCAAGAAAGGGGATACAACTTTCGCATTCCTAATATCAAGCTACTCCTGAGCCAGAGGCAATGTCAGAAGTGTCTTATCTGGGCTAAGGAGAGAAAGAAATGGACTGTTGCTCAGTGGTCCAAAGTCCTCTTTTCAGATGAAAGTACATTTTGCATTTAATTTGGAAATCACGGTTCTAGAGTCTGGAGGAAGAGTGGAGAGGCACAGAATCCAAGATGTTTGAAGCCCAGTGTGAAGTTTCCACAGTCTGTGATGATTTGGGGTGCCATGTCATCTGCTGGTGTTGGTCCACTGTATTTTATCAAGTCCAAAGTCAACACAGCCATCTACTGTACCAGGAGATTTTAGAGCACTTCATGCTTCCATCTGCTGACGAGCTTTTTGGAGATGCTGATTTCCTTTTCCAGCAGGACTTAGCACCTACCCACAGTGCCAAAACTACTACCAAATGGTTTGCTGACCATGATATTACTGTGTTTGATTGGCCAGCCAACTTGCCTGACCTGAACCCCATAGAGAATCTACGGGGTATTGTCAAGAGGAAGATGAGAAACACCCGACCCAAAAATACAGATACGCTGAAGGCCACTATCAAAGCAACCTGGGCTTCAATAACACCTCAGCAGTGCCACAGACTGATCACCTCCATGCCACACCGCATTGATACAATAATTCATGGTAAAGGAGCCCCAACCAAGTATTGAGTGTATAAATGAATATACTTTTCAGAAGTTGGACATTTTCTGTATTGTAAATCCTTTTTTTGATTGATCTTAGGGAATATTCTAATAATTTGAGATACTGGATTTCTGATTTTCATGAGCTATAAGCCATAATCATCAAAATTAAAACAAAAAAAGGCTTTAAATATTTCACTTTACATTTAATGAATATAGAATATATGAAAGTTTACCTTTTTGAATTAAATTGTGAAGAAAAGGAACTTTTTCATGGTATTCTAATTTTTTGACAAGCACTAGTGTGTGTGTGTGTGTGTGTGTGTGTGTGTGTGTGTATATATATATATATATATATATATATATATACACACACACACACACACACACACACACACACGTGTGTGTGTTGTGATTTAATGACAGCAAATAATCTATGTCTGAATAAAGCAGACGGAACTAACAATTTAAGAAATATAACAATATGAAATCACATGTTGCCATGGTCACTATTACGCTGAGAAATGATTGGTTTTATGAATGCTGACTGTTATCATATGTAAGGGGGACAGTGCGTATATAGGTCTGTGTGTGTGTGCATGTGAATGTTCCAGTGGCCTCTCACATTGTCAAATTAATTACATCAAGCCTTTTGTGAAATATCTCAAACAATATCTCATCTTTTGACATAACGCCTGCATAGATGTGTCATAAACACCGGGCTTTAACAGCCATGGCAGTGTGTGTCACGACAAGCTGCGTCAGTGTCTTCAGACTTTTCGACACCGTCATCTTCAGTCAAGCAGAACAAACTTGTTTGCTTTCAAATAACTGTCATGTAACATTGTACTGGCTTTTTTTTTTTAGAATTACATTTGAATTTAATAACTAATGAATTATTTATTGAATTTATCACTTAAATAAATTGTAGTTTATTTGTTTGATTTGGGAAAAACTACATGTAATTGAGTTGTGTAACAAATGCAGAGCATTTCCTTTTTTAATGCTGTTTTAAACATTGGTGTGAATGTGTAGTCTTAACTGCTTTGTGTTTATGAGAGAAAGCTTCGAGAAAGATGCAAGGTGGTGGGACAGGATGTCAGCCTGGGGATGCTCTTTTTCTCCCAATTTAATCACTGCTGTTGGTTTTTTTCCTCAGTTATTGATCAGCCAGTTGCAGGGCATATCACTGAAGTTTCCTTCCATGGGTAAAATGAGGAAGAGATGAACAGCAGTTGATTTTTATGTGATTTATTTACCCCCCACCCTCTCTTTAAAACTTTCAGAGCACTGAAACAGATTTCTGGTGGAATATCCCCCCCTCCCATACACATACTGTACACACACAGAATAATAGCATTTGGTCTGAACGGAGCTTTAGTACTGTATATAGATATTCTGTACATTTTGTTATATTTAATGGCACAGATAGTCCTCATTGCCAGCAGTTGGAATGGGCCAGGTTTGCCTGTAAGCCAGTTTAATGTTAATGGACAGATACGGGATAAAATCTGCTGTGACATGCATTGTGTTGAATAAATTTTCACAAAATTAATTTTGTTACAGACAGCATAAATTTCTGCATATTACATCATAAATATTAATATAAATATGTACTTTTAGAACACTTGGAATATGTATTAATTACAGCAGCAATAATAACAAGATAGATACCGTGACTAAAGTCACAGTGATTTTGCACTAGCTAATACAAACCGGGACATCTGGTCACCGTACACTATAGATCCGGAATGGTAAGAGATAGAGAGTGACGCTTAGTGAGGGGGGAAGCCCGTTTTTCATTAATCATTCCGGGTTCGGTGATCCAGATCAGCACCAAAAGTCTCAGCCCAGAGGTATTTTGCATGTGAAATTTGGTGACAATTGGTTGAAAACTGAGGGAGAAATAGCATCCTAAAAAACGTTAGAAGGATAATAAGAATAATAAAATAGAAAGCTCGTGAGTGAGCGTAACAATTTGCTCCAGCGCTGCTAACACAAAATAATAATAATAATAATAATAATGACAGAGTAGAGATTCCAGGACATAATAGAAATAAAATAAATAAATTAAAAAAACCTAACTATAAATACATTAAGGCTAATTTGAAAAACATGGCCTCATGCTACCCTTAGCTATTATTGGTCATTAATACACGTCATGACAAACACACTAGAAAAACCATGTCAACAGTTTTCTGTTGAAAATCCCCAGTCAACGCTTGCGTATTCCACAGATGTGTTTTTGAGGAGAACATCATAATGCTCTAAATTCCATTCAAGACTGTACCCTTCATTTAAAAAGTTGACTCTTTTCACATTGCAGCACTGCTGACTTGTCTGGATTTGTTCACTGAAGCTTCAGCGTTTACATATCTATGATCAAAACCACCTCAAGTCCCAATCAATGCCTTAATTGGGAGAATGCTACAGGTGTTTGGCTGATTACCAGTTTGTAGGAAGAAATGAAAATCTTTCAATTTTTTTTTTTTTGTTAGAGCTTTTTGAAGTGGTCTGTCTGAAGGCATGCCACGATGTGTCCGTTTTCCAATAAATCGTTCAGCCGAAGCATTTGTAAAGGTTCCATTGCTCACTGACATTTTCAATCTATTATGATCAAAGTTCAAAGTTCTAGTCAGCTTCAAGAAAACCACTGTTTGTCTTCTGTTGTGTCACACTGAAGTGATTACCCACTCCACATTGTTTGAGAATTTTCCCAGACACCAAAAGTTATCTAACTAATAGAGGTTAGAGTCTTGTCTTTTTCTTTAAACCTCAGGCCATGGTGGAAATCTTCAAAACTGTATCATGATAATCTCATAACCCTTGTCACTGGAAGTGATGTCTGAGCCTAGTTGGTGGTCTTATTGTTAGATTAGATTAGATTAGATTAGATTAGATTAGATTATATTAGATTAGATTAGATTAGATAAAACTTTATTGATCCCTTTGGGCGGGTTCCCTCAGGGAAATTAAGATTCTAGCAGCATCATTACAGATAAACAGAGAAAAGAAATAGAGAAAACTTCTAGATAAATTAAAATAAATTAAGTATTTACATATACAAATATAAAAAGAATAAGATATGGGGAAGGGGGGAAGGAGGGGGAAAAAAAGGTGGGGAGAAGGGGCGGCAGGAGAGATATTGCACATTATATTGCACATTGTCCGGTATTGCTTATTGTTAGGCTAGGCTACTGCTCCTTCCCATCCTCTGTCCTCCTGTTACCCCTCCTCCCCCCCAGAGAGGAGTTGTACAGTCTGATGGTGTGAGAGACAAAGGAGTTTTTAAGTCTGTTCGTCCTGCACTTGGGAAGGAGCATTCTGTCACTGAACAGGCTCCTCTGGTTGCTGATGACGGTGTGCAGAGGGTGACTGGCATCGTCCATGATGTTCAATAGTTTGTCCATAGTCCTCTTCTCTGCCACCGTCACCTGAGAGTCCAGCTTCATGCCGACCACAGAGCCGGCCCGCCTGATCAGTTTGTCCAGCCTGGATGTGTCCTTCTTGGATGTGCTGCCCCCCCAGCACACCACGGTGTAAAACAGGACACTGGCAACCACAGACTGATAGAACATCCACAGGAGTTTCCTGCAGATGTTAAAAGACCACAGCCTCCTAAGGAAGTATAGCCTGCTCTGTACTGTACCTTCCTGTATAAGTGTTTGGTGTTTGACCACTTGGGGCTTGACTTGAGAGAAAAACTGGTGAAAAAAAAGACACTAAAACTATCAAATCAGGGGCTTAAGATGCAGGGAGAAGCTTGGCACCTCTGAGGCCTTAAATTGTCTGTGTATTGTCACCAAAAAAGGGTAGAGGTGACTGCCCAAGCACTTGTTTTCTATCTCTCCAAACTCACTGATCCATGGTGGATCCCTTCGTGAGTATGTGTGGGCGAGCAGGAAAATGCCTCGCTATAGATTCTCTGACAAATTAATGAGAGAAATGGTGGGAGAGAGGAGCGAGGGAAGCCCTGGCTGTGGGTGCAGACTTGCCCTTGATCTTTCAAGCTGGCTTGTGGGCATACAGGCGCAGGCACTGCATGGTCTGATGGGTAGAGCCCCTGGATGAAATATGTGGGAGAAAAGGAGGACTTTTGCTGATGCAGAAAAGGGAGGAGGTTTTTTTCCTCTGTCATTCTCCTCTCTTTCCTTGTGTCGTGGTAGAATGTTGGGCGAGAAAGCAAAGGATCTCCCTATGTGGTGTGTGATGGGGAGCATGGCCAGATTAAAAACATTTTGGCCTTGGGGTAAGACATCATTCCTACCTCGATTTATATACCAATTCTCCTCCTGCTTCTTCTGCTCCTCCTTGGCTGAATTGTGTGCAATGCTTTGTTTGCACATCAACCTACGATAGGTCACATGAAAAACGTATGGCTGCTCATCAGTCGGGCAGGAGTTCAGTAAGCGGGAATGACAGAAAGAGGAGGAGAAATCAAAATGCAGTAAATGTGCCCTTATTATGTCTTAGATTTCGAGACTCAGACCACTCATTTGAGTATATTTTCCAGTCAACCTGCCAGTGCTTGAAGTTCACAAGGAAGTGTAAGCAGAGAAAATTGCAAAGTAACAAGAACAACTTTATCAAACATACACTTAAGCACGGGCGGCACGGTGGTGTAGTGGTTAGCGCTGTCGCCTCACAGCAAGAAGGTCCGGGTTCGAGCCCCGTGGCCGGCGAGGGCCTTTCTGTGCGGAGTTTGCATGTTCTCCCTGTGTCCGCGTGGGTTTCCTCTGGGTGCTCCGGTTTCCCCCACAGTCCAAAGACATGCAGGTTAGGTTAACTGGTGACTCTAAATTGACCGTAGGTGTGAATGTGAGTGTGAATGGTTGTCTGTGTCTATGTGTCAGCCCTGTGATGACCTGGCGACTTGTCCAGGGTGTACCCCGCCTTTCGCCCGTAGTCAGCTGGGATAGGCTCCAGCTTGCCTGCGACCCTGTAGAAGGATAAAGCGGCTAGAGATAATGAGATGAGATGAGATGAGATGACACTTAAGCACAGTGAAATTCATCGTCTGCATTTAACCCTTCTGAAGCAGTGAGCACACACATACCCAGAGCAGCGGGCAGCTATGCTGCCAGGGAGCAGTTGGGGGTTAGGTGCCTTGCAAGGGCACTTCAGCCCAAGGCCGCCCATGTTTAACCTAACCGCATGTCTTTAGATGGTGGAGGAAACCCATGCAGACACAGAGTGAACATGCAAACTCCACACAGAAAGGCCCCTGTCAGCCACTGGGCTCGAACCCAGAACCTTCTTGTTGTGAGATGACAGTGCTAACCACTACACCACCATGCCACCCCAATCTGAATGATTAAAGATGCTGGTATTACCTTTTCATTTCAACTTCAACTGCAAAGTTAAACGACCTCTGGCAACACACAAGCATTGATGCAGATTCTCAGTGCATGTTGGCGTGTGCCGAATTAGCTTGGATGCAGAAGCAAATCCCTTTCCCCATCCCATCTCTCTCTTTTTGGTGTCTCCAATGTGATAAACAGATGGAATGCTACCTTCCCTGTGGGATGCATATTATTTGGTTTTATTTGGTTTGCTCTCTCTCTCTCTCCCTCTCCTGTAGTTTAGAGTCAAACACCCACTAGGACCTTAGCAACTCGGTAACCAGCTCCACACTCCAGCAGAAGTGCACTTGTCACAGTTTGCTTTCTGTTCCTGACTCCATGAGACTGCAAGCGGCATGAGGCCAGAATTTCCCCTGAATGTAGTGCAGAGATTCAGAGTAACATAAATAATAGTGTAATATGCATAACAGTGAGGAGCTCAGGTCAGCAGTCACCTCAAAGAATAAAACTAGGACAGACAGAAAATAAATACAACCACACTCAGACGGAGAGTGCAGAGGGTGCTTCTGCATTAATATAAAAGAAATTTTGAAAGAGCTGAGTCTTCAGTCATTTCAGGTTGTGAGAGAACCTGCAGAGCAAATATGCAAAAACCAGACAATTCTTTTTCAACATTGTGGAACTTTTAGAAAAAAAGTGTTAACCCTTTTTTTTTTTAGGGATTCTGATAGGAATCAAGATACTGATCGGAACCATTTCTCAAATGGAAACCATCTGTTTGACATATTAAAGAATTTCTCTTGAGGGACAAACAGAAGAACCTTTTTGTGTGCTCAGTGAAATCTTGGTGGCGGGCCCTTAATACATAACATTCACATAAAGACTGTTGTGTTTAGAATGGCTTTCAGGATCTGATTGGTGGTGTTGAACAAGGCGATGATGCTTCATTTGTTATTCTGTAAGCAAGCCTCAGGGACTGGGAGTCATTAAGATGAGGACCACAATGTGCACATTTTGCTTGATGGAAGAACCAGACCCAGTACTGTATCTTGGACCCTTTGTCAGTGCAATTCCCTTGTTCAAGCAGTAGAAAGTTTCAGTAGTCCAGTCCTAAGATGATGAGTGTCTGGATAAGGAAACAAACTCCAAATCTAGATCTTCCATATGTTTATGCAAGAGCATTAGATAGCCATGGTATGGTCTCTCTGTCCCTCTCCCCCTCCATTTCACGTCAGTTTCCATTGCTGCAAGCAGGTTTGACATTGCATGATATGAACATAGTTTCCTCCTCCACTTTATTCGATCATGGGCATCTGCAACAGAAAGGCTACTCAATCTCAGGTCTTCAGCTAGTACCTCTCCCCATGTTTTATGAGGCCTGCCCCATTTCTTGTGCTTGTCCACCTGGAAAACTGATATCTCATTTCTCCAGGCATCGCTTCTCTGGACATGGCCAAACCAACATAGGTGCCGACATCTTAGAGCAGTTTCAAGATCATCAATTTTCAGCCTCACACGCTGGTTACAGGAGCTGATATCACCCTCAGGCTTCACGCCTCACATCCACCTCAACATTGCCCGTTCATTCCTCACCAGCCGTGCCATGTCGGTTTTCTTCAGCAGCCAACATTCACTGGCAAAGAGCATGGCACCTTTGATGTAGCTGTTATATATCTGCACGCGGGTACTGAGTGACAGCTCTTGTAGAACAGTATGGGCATGAGCTCCCTGAACTTGCCCCAGGCAGCTCTCATTCTATTGATAGTCACAGCTTTGCAGCCACCACTCACACAGTGTGTCCCCTCAGGAGCAAGAAGTGTCCACCACACCCAGTCTTTGTTCGTTGACCATCACATGGTCACAGGGGCTGCCATCAATGGGGCAGGACATCTGCTACATCTGTTGGAAGGATCAGGAGTCAGCCTTCTATGGATGTTACTGCACCTCTTATGGATCCAGTGGGCACAGCCATTGCAGTAGATGGAATTACTGCTGACCCCTTTCCTATACACACCACCCAGATGCATGCCCAGGTCCCTCAATCAGTCTAGGTTGGGGCCTGATATCATGATCTTGGTTTTGCCCATGTTTAGGCCCTTAGACTCCAAACCGGCTTTCCAAATGTGCAATTTTTCCAGAAGTCCATCCAGCGACTCTGATGATATAACCAAGTCATCTGCATACAACAGCTCCCAGGGCCATCCAGTGTGAAATTCTTATGACCAAGCTTCCAGTATGATGATAAACAACAAGGGGCTCAACACTGAACCCTGATGGACCCCTACTCAGACACTGAAGCTGTCACTGAAAGAGTTGTTGAAACAAACTCTGCTAATGTTATCATGTTAGCATACATTGCCTGTGCAAACTAGCTCTTCAGGTAGGCCCAAATGTCTCATGGCCCACCATAGGACTTTCCTCGGAACACGGTCAAAAGCCTTCTCTCAATCAACAAAGGCAAGATATAGGTTCTTCTCCATAGCAAGGTGTTTCTCGCAACTGTCACACAATAAATATAGTATAATTCGTACCCCTACCAGGCACAAAACAAACTGCATTTCACTTGTATTCACCAACTCATGGACTATCATTTCCACAACTCTTTCAGTGACCTACAGGAAGTGTTCAGTTAGTTTCAGACCCCCGTAGTTGCCTCTATCCATGGCATCACACTTGCCCTTAAACAGGTTGATGATACGACGCTCATTCCAATCCCCTGGTATTTTCCTGTCAGCTGTGATGGTATTTGCAAGATTGCACAGAAGAGGATAGCTGACTTCAGCAGAGGCCTTTAACATTTCCCTCATGACGCCAGAGGGTCCAGAGGCTTTACACTGCTTCATCTTACACATTGCTTCTGTCACCATCTCAGTTGTTGTCAGTATGGGGGGGCAGCGACAGGTTCAGCAATTGGCATGTCTGCTTCAGACCAGAAAAATTCAACATTAAGTAGGCGCTTATAATGATCTTTCATGCAGCCATCATCCACAATGTCCTTGTTTTCTTTCTTCATCTGCTTTGCAGTATGGAATATGTTTTCCTTTCCATTCTCAACATCCATGAATCTGCTATATTCTGCCCTCTTCTTAGCAGCGAAGACAGCTCTTTTAACTTTACGTTTAGCTTCAAGGTAATCCTCCTTGCTGCCACCCTCTTTCCAAGCTTTCCACAAGCGCCTCTTTTCCTCTACAGCAGAACGAACAGACTCATCCCACCACCATGTCTGCTTCCTCTACTTTCTTTGTGAAACCACAAACCTTATCACCTACTTTTAGTAGGGTGCCTTTTAGGAGCTGCCAAGTATCATGAATGACTTTATAATAAAACATAATTTTACAACTGGATGCCCTTCCTAACACCAACCTAGAACTCTCAACCTCTAGGGGGCTGGGTTCCAAAAGCTGTCATCCACCAGTAGCTGGTCAAACTGGGAGAAGCGAAAAGATGACAAATAGAGACAGTTAATGGAAAAGAAACCAGAGAAACAGCAAAAACAAGTTTTCAGGGCACCAGTAACCTGCCTTTCGCCCCTTATAGTCCCCTAGTCACCATCTGTTAGTTGATGGTTCCCCAAGGATGACAAACTGAGCTTCAGAGTAAGGTTGTATTGTATTGAAAGGTGAGAATAGTAAGCTCTGCATTTGATAGGGTGAGTTGGTGATCACAGACTTTAATTCATACTGAGAAGCCTCTGAGGCATGCTGAAATGTGTGCCTGAACTGAGTAGTTCTCTGGGGAAAGAACAGGTAGAGTTGGGTTTCACTACTGTACCAATTTTAGAAGCTGTATGTTTAGAAGCTGATTGTTAATGGTCCTATTGATTTGGTGAACCAAGTGAAATGAAGTGAAGTGAAGAGGGCCAAGTTGTTACCTGACATGACTTGGATTCTTTTCTCCATCTCCCTGACGATGGAATCCCAGAACAGTCTCAGGGGAGTGGCTCATCTGGAAACCATTGGTTGGTGTACCGGGTCATTTTTGTAAGAAAATAAAGAAATAAACTGAAGACTGGACATTTGAAATGCTCTTTCTCAGCAGTCCGTGACTAGATGAAGGTGGACCGAGATATTCTGAGGCAGGAAGGACAGGAAGAGTTGAATGTAATCAGCATATCAGTGGTAGAAATTTTGTTGGTTCACTGGTCCCAATGATGTGGTGAGACAAGTGGGCCAAGTTGTTGCCTGAGGTGATTTGGACTTTTTTTTGCCTCCATGACACCAAACTAAAGGATCTTAGTGATGAGTAAGAATGCCATGGTTTATTGAGTCAAAAGCTGGGGATAGATCCAACAGAGTGCAAACTGATGACTTGCCAGCAGCTCTTGCAGAATTCTGGGTATCCACAAAAATAAAAGGTCCATAGAACAGTTTCAGGGGCGTGGCTCTTATTGAAGCCACTGGTTGGAGTTTAGCAAGTTATTGAAAATAACATATTCAGTAGTTCTTTGCCTCATTCTGTTATTTTCTCTCTAAAGGGGCCAGGTCAAGCCTGTTCTTGGGCGTTTCAGTGAATTGAAGGACCTGTTCATCGGGCTTGGTTTGGGAAACAGGAGTGTGGATGCTGCCCTGTTGGATGCTGGCTGTTCATCAATGCAGATGGATATGGCTGAAAGGGGCTTTTCTCTCAGCAAGGATGGACCACTGGACATGAGAATGGATGGAGACAGGTGCCTTTTACAATTTTCTTTCATGTTACTACACAGACCTAGTCTGGTTAACACCAGACCATATCACAAGTGAAATATGGTCTGGAATCCGCCTATTGAATTTCTCGTAGGGGAGGTGTGGTTTACGATTGTCAACGGCCGTTTATTGGACGTTGCGAATGTCTATCATTTGGCGTATACGTAGCCCATGGCCAATCATGGCAGTTGTACCCGGTGACGTAGTTAGAGCGACGAAGAAGACGAACAGGCAAAGAAGAGAAGGAAAGAGAAAGAGAAATTCAATAGGCGGATTCCAGACCATATTTCACTTGTGATATGGTCTGGTGTTAACCAGACTAATTCAGAACAGTGTCTAAAGCTTGATCAAAAGTTTGGTTCGTATTGCTCGCCGCCATGTTAAATGTGATCCGTAAACAGTCCCAAATAAACTACAAGCTTCCGTTTGTCGAGTAGTACGCGTCACCGTCTTTCCACCCCTTCCCACTCTCTGATTGGCTCCCTAACTCAGGCGAGCCTTTAGACCATAGTTTCCATGTCTTTTCAGATCGGAACGATTGTGCAAAGCAGCATGGGATTTCCCAGGCTAACACAGACCAGCTTTACCTACTACCAGTATTTTAGTTAATTAATTTGTACTAGCGCAAATTGTTACTCTCACTCAGGATCTTTCTACTTTCTTCTTCTTCTTCTCCTAGCATTTTTTTCGGGTGCTATTTCTCTCTCGGTTTTCAACCAGTCATCACCAAATTTCAGATGAAGAATACCTCTGGGCTGAATTACGTTGCTCTGACTTTTGGTGCTGATCTGGATCACCGAACCAGAATGATCCATGAAAAATGGGCTTTTTTTCAATCACTTATAACTGTTAATTTTCATGATTTTTTTTTTCAATCAGTTATTTTTTATTTTGTTCAGGGCAGCAGGGCACAACTTTTCTTTGACCTTCAATTGACAAAGGTCAGCTAGCAAAAATTACTGACTTTAGTCACAGTCTCTGTCAAGTGTTGTTTTGCTGTTACAATTTACTATCTTTGCTGTTGTTGGGAAAAAGGTTCCATCTAAGTTCGAAAGGGTTCTGGGAGAAATTTTGTACATGTGCTCCATAACTCCATAACTTAAAACCTTACAGCGGAGTTCCCCTATAATAATTTTAAGTAGAACCCCTTTAAGAAGTTTAAAGTATTGATCATTCAAAGGACCCTTTAGGAACCCTTCTTTAATAATAATAATAATAATAATAATAATAATCCTGCAAATAATTTAATTAACAAGGACATCAAAGCTTATTTCATCAGGTTCCTTACAGTGCAGGATATTTCATTCTCTCCATCTTATACTTTTGCCTACATTTATTTACTTCTGCCTCAAATCAGCAAAAAAATTTGCACAGGAAGAAATTACCTAATTAAATTTTGATGTGATACGTAGATGACCAAGCACTCCAGAGATATGTACTTAGGAACACAGGACTCTGGAGTCCTTGTGAGTTTGTCAGCTGTTCTTAATGATAGTGCAAATATTCAGCACTAGAAATACACACCAAAACCTGTTAAACCAAGCATAAGGGACATTGCTTAGGCATTCTCTTTTAAGAGCATTCCCTCAAGTACATAAGAAATGGGATAGGAGGAAGATGGGAAAGAGAGGGACGCTAGGAGAAAGGGAAAGGGAAAAGAGAGTGTGAAATGGGTATTTACAAGCTCGAGTGTGGGCGAGTAGGTGTGCGAGTATGATGGTAATCTCCCCTCATTTAAGCTGTAAGGCAGTTTCAAGATGAATCAGCCACCCACATGCTGGAAGCTTTCTCTAATGGAGAGATAACACCCTTACAAAAAAATGATCCCGACATTATCAAGCTCCAGTCCCAAGAAAAAAAAACAAAACAAAAACTGTTTATGCAAACATGAAGAGAAGCCAGAAGAATAGGAGATGTCAACTTGATGAGCAACAAGTTTTCCCAAGAACACGGTCTAAAATTACTGCCGATGAGCACATCATTTTACATAATTTGGTGAAGAATGTGACAATGCGAAAACATGCCAGCTCAAAGCGACACAGTTTGTCTTTATGCATAGCTGCCAATGTTAGACCAACTAAAATTTACAAAGAAGAACAGTTTGCCATTGCTAATAGCAGCCATTTGCTTTGTTTACTTGTGGGTTCTGTTACTTGCCAGAATTAATATCTATTTGTCTAACAAAGCTCTCATTATCTAACCATTTAATGTCCCTCTCGTCATTTTGAAAAATGGATACAACTTTTTTTTAAGAAGTCATAGAGAAGTTTGCTGCATGATAATGAAATGGATAAAACACCCACCATGACTGAGTCCTGAATTATTCTGCGGGCGAGATGGAGTGGGAGAGCGAGCGAGAGCGATCGCGATGGGGAGAGAGAGAGAGAGAGAGAGAAGTTTTGAGCAGGTCAAGTAAGGCCCAACCCACAGAGTCTGTAAATGCTAATCCTTCTCTTCTCATCGCCCTACACTACCAACAGCAAGTAAACTTTCAGGCCACGTGATGCACTCATTCAACTCCCACTGACCTTGAAAGGAAATAAAAGGTGGTTTATGCTCTTTTCCTTTCATGTCTGAGTAATGCTTCCACCGCTATGTATTGTGCCCACATAAGTAACAAAACATCACTGCTAAAGCCACCGTATATGTCCTCATGTTCTGGCAAAGGAGGATCACGATTCACTGTGATGGCAAAAAGGCCAAGGTCGTACTTACATCTCAAGGCCCCCTTCCAGTTACAGAAGAGTGTGGTGTGACTGGCTCCCCCACCCCCCCCAAGGGCCATCTGTAGAGGATGGGCATTTTACAGTGGACATTCAACATCTATATACAGTCCTGAGCAAAAGTCTTAGGCACATGGAAAGAAATGCTGGAGACCAAGAAATGGCTTAAAAAATAATGAAATGTTTCATTTTAAACATTAAAAAATACTATAAGCAGTAAGCCATAATAAATAAAACGAAGTCAATATTTGGTGTGAGATGACCCTTTGCTTTAAAAAAATAAAAAATAGTAGTCTCCGGTACAATGAGTGCAGTTTTATGCGGAAATGATCTGTAGGTTTTACTGAGCATCTTCCAGAACCAGCCCCAGTTCTTCTGGACACTTTTTGACTGTCACACTTGCGTCTTAATTTTGCACCAAAACCCAGTAGCCTTCATTATGGTTTCTTTTTTAATCTGAAAAGTGCTCACTTATGGAATATCCTGCTCAGATACAAACTTTTTTTTCCCCCTGTAACATTTAAAGTAACACAGGTCGGGGGCGTCGTGGCTCAGGTGGATAAGGCGCCATACCATAAATCCGGGGACCCAGGTTCGATTCCGACCCGAGGTCATTTCCCGATCCCGCCCCGTCTCTGTCTCCCGCTCATTTCCTATCTCTACACTGTCCTATCCAATAAAGGTGAAAAAGCCCAAAAAAAATCTTAAAAAAAAAAAAAGTAACACAGGTCGATGTATTAAAAGGATAAATAGTACCCTGTGGAGCTAGAATAACCCCGAGGTACTTGAATCACACGCTGTATCGCCTGCTGCCTCATGCCCGTGAAGGAGAATGAGCTGAGAAACAACACATGCTAATATTTACGCTTGGGTACAGAAACAGCCAAAGTTTATCCTAATTATAATATTATAACGAGCGAGGTCGCAACAAACATGGCGGAACCGGCGGCCTCCGACACAGACGCGAATGCTCGAGAGCCTTCAAGCTCACAGGTGCGTTCAGATTTGGAATATTTTAATTTGTCTTGATTTAGGAGTCTTCGTTCAAGCTGGGCGATCCGCCATGCTTGCTGTGGCTCCGCAGTCGTGACCTCTGACCCACGCATGACCTTTTGACCTTCACGTGCTTCATGACGCACGTGACTTTTCCGAACTGGCTGCCGAACGGTTTGTAAACACGTGGTTAGGACGCCCCGCATTCGGAAATAAAATGTATCGAAACAAGATGATGCATACCAGCTATGGGGATGGGTATCAGCTCAAACAATTCAGAAAGTGGAGTGGATTAAATGATTCCTGAACCAGCACATCGACCTACGTCACTTTAATTTTGTGCTGGACAACGAACGTTTGGACTCTAAAATGTTTTTGGACTGACTCGATAATGTAGAAGTCATAACATCTCATCTCATCTCATTATCTGTAGCCGCTTTATCCTGTTCTACAGGGTCGCAGGCAAGCTGGAGCCTATCCCAGCTGACTACGGGCGAAAGGCGGGGTACACCCTGGACAAGTCGCCAGCTCATCACAGGGCCGACACATAGACACAGACAACCATTCACACTCACGGTCAATTTCGAGTCAAGTCATAACATAGAAATCTATAATGAAGTTTGGATGGAAAAAAAAAAATTAAAAATAGGGTGCCTAAGACCCTCGGGTGTACAGCACTGTATATAGGATTAGTCGAGTTTAGATGGGACTTTCCACAGTGCAGAGGTACGTTAAGCATTTTCCTGCCAAAATAAGCAAGAAACGGTTGTGTTGACCATTTTTAACTCACCCACGTATCTGCTCACCTGTGTACCACTTCGGAGCAGATCGTTTTACGTAACTTGCTGTGACTATGCGAAAACGTGTTCGCTCCAAGTGTTACACTTTGATCCTATGCATAGTTGCCAGTGTTCCATCAGCTAATATTAGCAAAGGAGTTAAATTTAGTTTCCGGATTTGCTCAAAAACCATGATCTGTGATTTCAGACTTGCTTCACGACTCGGTCTAAGGTTCTAAAGGTGAAATTATTACCTTTGAATGCATTAGGCGTTGTTTTTTTTTCCCCCACTCACACTGAAAATGCTTTAAATTGCATTGATTATTTTTGTAATGCTGAATGATGTGAGCGAAATGGGCGGGGCCTGTCAGGTGCTCTGGTTAATCAGCTCTGGCTCAGTAAGTGCTAACTTTTAATTTCTTTCTTAATTTCATTAAAGACTTAGCACTTCGTGTTCGTGATGTGGATATATGCGCTCTCTCTCTCTCTCTCCTCCTCCTCTTCTTCTTCTTCACTTGTTTCCTACAGTGTGGTGTGATGTAGGTGCCTTTACCGGAGAACTCCACCATTCTTAGCTCAAAGACAAATGAATTGTGGGATTATTTTAGATGCTGGGGTTGAGATCTATATATTTGCTACCTACCACCTCTTTCTTCCTCTCTCTCTCTCACACACACACACGCTCTTTTTATAGATCTTGAGCCCACATCTCCCAGAGTGGGAAGGGAAAGAAAAGAGGAGGAGGGAGTGAGGGAGGGTGTTTTTTTTCTTTCTTTCTTTTTCTTTCTTTCTTTCCTTCTTTCTTTCTTTCTTTCTTTCTTTCTTTCTTTCTTTGCGCTGTTGTTGAAGAGCCATCAGCCTTTGCTCCTGTCGGCGAGGAACTCATGACGTCAAGTGGCTTAATTGGGCTCCTGTTTGTGCGTAGGTACCCCGGCATGCCCTGCGCGGCTGACGCCGTCAGCGCTTTAGATCAGCGGGCGCTTGCGTGCGTGCTGGCTGCGTACGGGGAGGAGCAACACGCCAAGAAAATCGCGGCGGCCATCGTGCAGGCACGCAGCCTGTATCCCATCAGCCGGACGCAGCAACTGGCCAGCATTGTCGCAGGTACCCCCGAAAATTAATTCAATACACCATCTCGCTTAATTCAGAAAAGCAACGATACACAAAGAGAGGCAGAGAAAGGGAAATATTAATCTGAGGTCTCCCTTTGGGATCTATTTATCCTGGATTGAGGGAGGCTGAGAGCAAGAAATACAGAACAGTGCCGGTTGTAATGCAAAATTCTTCTCCTCCTAACACTTGGCTCCTATTTGATTTTCTTATTAATAGAGTCTTATTAATTAAAAAAAAAAAAACGTGAGACAAACATAGAGACCGAGAGGGAGAGCTACATCTGGATGGTGTCCTTTAAAAAAAAAAATTATTTGTATTTACACTTGCACCTTCCTTTAGTCTCCCCCTTTTTTGTTCTCAATATTTTATTTCTATTTACGTCGACTATATCCCTTTTTCCCTTCTCTCATTTGTCTTTGTTGAAAGCTGCCCCCCCCCCCCCCACCCACCCCCACCCCTCCACCAGCACACACACAAGTCTCAACATGTACACACACCACATTGCGGCAGCTTCATGACAGTATACGATATTATATTTATCAATTTGCTTTGTTTGCGCCATCGCTGTTTTTTTTTTTTTATAGCGCTATACTGCTGGTAAGGAGAAAAAAAGAGGGAGGGAGTGAAAGAGAGAGGGAGGGAGAAAGGAAGGCTGTTCAGTGGATGACTGTGGTGTCAGAGCAAGCACGTGCGTCACAACGGGAGAACAGGTGTGAGTGAGGGCAGTTGTTTCATCTTTTCTGAAGTGCCGAATGAGTCAACACTCGTGTTTATTCCAATTAATCCAAAAGGTCCTGACTGCCACGGGTCCCTTGGGAGCCTCGCCATTGCCCAGGGAAGCAAGAGGAAAGCATGTCATATCAACCATGATGATGGGTATCATGGGAGTTCTTGCTCTCTTCATTTATGTGAACATATGCAGATGAATCTGCACCATAACATTATGCCTTTTTTGCCCCTGCATTTAGGGTTGAGCCAGCCTCTCTCTCTCTCTCTCTCTCTCTCTCTCTCTCTCCGCATCCTCATACAAAAATTGGGATTAATTTTTTCTATGTCTTATCCAGTCTTCCCCTCCGTACCTTCGATCGATGTCTGCTGTTGCTCGCAGTAAGCAGCAGGTTTATCCTTCATCTTCCCTCCTCTAATTATTGTCAACCATGAAATTTCTAAACAAAGCTGCATTTTTTTTTTTTTTTTTTAAACTGGCTTTCTTTCTGGCAGGCCCATATACCCTTATTAGTATCTGCTACTGCTTAATGGAACATATCGGAGAGGAACTCGGTCTACGCAGCTTTAATGTTCTCATCAATATGGGCCCAGCTGGTGTGACAGGAGATTACACACACTCCCACTGGAGAGCGATCCCTCACCCCTTGAGCTCAGCTCCTTGGTTTTGTGTGTTTTGGCCCAGGCTGAATGATAATGAGCTCCAGCCCAAATGCTGGCTCTGGGCCCACGGCTTGTTCACACTCTCAGTGACACCAACCAATCGCAAACCCCTCCTCCCTATCCACCACACACACACACACACACACACCCGTTTGTCTCATTATCCTTATGAGGACCTTCCACTGACATAATTATTATTACAGTTAATTAATGCTGTGCCTGCACCTAACCCTAACCTCAGTAATGAAAAAGAAACTTTTTGGCTCTTTTATTTAGTTTATTCTTAAATTTTTGTTTAAAAACCACAACAGCAGCAATTTCCTTGTGGGGACCATCCGAATGTCCCCACAAGGTCGAAATGATCAGATTTTACAATCCTTGTGGGGACATTTGGTCCTCAGTAGTATATAAAAACAAACACACACACACACGTACCCTCACCACCACCCCCCACACACACACACGCACCCAACACCCCCAACTGCTTTTTGTTACCATTCATCTCAATTAATTTAATACAGTTCCTGTTTTCCTAATCACTTTTTAAAAGTGCCTTAATAGTTCATCAACCTAACTATTTTGATATATATGTATATTTTACATGGCCGGTTCATAAAAAATGACGAGACAACAACAAAAAATAAATCTCCGAATCCCTCACACTTATTTTACCCTCGATAAGAAGCTCAGGTTGGATGAATATGCAAATTAGGATCACCCTCAGCTCTATTTGCACCAACCACCTTTTCTTGTAATTTGATCTAATCTCTTAAAGCGGGCAGGATTTTTCAGGGCCTGCGTTTTTTTTATATACATGTATATTGTAATTATGGATGATTGATGTGACCAACAAAAACAAAATCATGATTCTTGAAGACATTTTTATAATACACAATGTATATCAGAATGGATAGGTTTGGTATTAAATTTCCCAGCAATACAGTGATCTCATCTCTCATCTCATTATCTGTAGCCGCTTTATCCTGTTCTACAGGGTCGCAGGCAAGCTGGAGCCTATCCCAGCTGACTACGGGCGAAAGGCGGGGTACACCCTGGACAAGTCGCCAGGTCATCACAGGGCTGACACATAGACACAGACAACCATTCACACTCACATTCACACCTACGGTCAATTTAGAGTCACCAGTTAACCTAACCTGCATGTCTTTGGGCTGTGGGGGAAACCGGAGCACCCGGAGGAAACCCACGCGGACACGGGGAGAACATGCAAACTCCGCACAGAAAGGCCCTCGCCGGCCATGGGGCTCGAACCTGGACCTTCTTGCTGTGAGGCGACAGCGCTAACCACTACACCACTGTGCTGCCCAAAAAAAATATATATATATATATATATATATATATATTTTTTTTTTTTTTTTTTAATGTTAATTACTCTTCAAATTATTTTGATGTAAGAACAATAATTGTCAACAACATGAGAAGCTTTAGAAATCTGTAAAAATGTTAACATTTAATAAAAATAAAACTGTAACGCCAAATCAGCTGTTTCCATTCAGTTTGTAATTATTTAGAAACTTTATTTTTAATTTGAATGTCACAATATCCATATTGATGCAAAGTGGACTGTGAAAATTTACCGCAGTAGCTATTGATATTAGCTATATGTGTCAGTCCACCAGATTTTCATACCAGTTGCTCAGATTTTGAATTATACCTGCTGCATTACACTACCAAGCCTCCGTATACAGGAAATACAAACCGAAGTGAAATTGGACCGAGGGAACTTACATGAAATCATGTCCAAAATGTTCCAGGCAGAAATCCTTCAAGATGTCCATGATGTTTCAGCTCGGTCTAAAGTGTATTTCTGGACCAAAATGACGCTACTTTTACTGTGGATTTGCAAAACTCAGTAATCAGTAATTTAATTTGACGCCTCATTGATTGGTTTGCACCGTGCCAAATTCATTTTTGGCGCTGTACCAATGATGTCAGAATATTAGTCGGTGATACTCTGGTTCTAACCTGGGACCAACTTTAACCTGAACACAATGTTACCAACAAAGCTAGAACTGTTGTTGATCCAAGACAGTCAGTCACAAAATGTATTTTTATTCTTTCTAACCTCTGAACATGCAGCGTTGAGAACATGGAGACCAGGACTCCGAATCAGTCAGTGCATGTACAGTGAATGGACGCTGTTGAGTGTTGACTCATTTCCGGTTCTGGACAGTAACTACACGGTAGTCCTTTAAAACGAGTCCCTGTCTCAAGTCCTCTAGAACCAGCCTCAGTCCAACACGGTCGTGGATGATGTTAAAAGTGGTAAATGTACCCCGTAAGGGTGCTATTGAGGTGATTATTCGTTTATAGTTACTGGATCAGCCAACGAAAACGGTACAAAATATCGTACGCATTCTGTAAACGGAGCATCAGGTAGAAAAATCCTGTCATGTGACACATATATCACCCTGCCCTAATTGTGAAATTATACATTTGTAGGAAATAGATTAAATCTCGAACCTTTTAGCTGAAAGGTTTTTCAGTTTAAACATTCTGTTCGGAACCGTACAATTGAAGAACCTCGAACTATCCAAAGATTCGTTCAAGAAATCAGTGCAAGTTCATATTTCTGATCTCGAAACCCTTTCAGTATTTGCCAGTGAGATTTGTAGTTCCTCACATTTGTTAAAAAAAAAAAAACATAGTGACCATTTTGGCTCTTTGTAAAAGGTAAAATTACAGTATATTTAACAATAAGTCATTTAACAATAATGTTTAGTGAAAGGACTTATCATAATTTACTATTTTGGATTCAAAACAAGACAAAAAGAAGCATCAGTGAATATTTTTAGTTCGAATTTTATTTCAATTTGATGATGGATTCTTCTGCCTTATTATCTCATCTAGCCGATAAGTGATGAGTTTATGCCATCATGTGTTGTCCATCCGGCATCGTCTACATTCCATGAAAATCGCTTCTTCTCTCTCAGTTCTTCACTGATTTTTATTCTTTTTGGCAGGAAGCTAGGTCTGCCTGGGGTGCATGTAGCTTCTACCCAAATTTGCATAATTGCAATTAATAATGAAGATATGGAGTAATTAAGCCCTAACGAGCAGTTTCCACACAAATCGCTTCTTCTCCCTCAATTCTTCACCGATTTTGATTCTTTCTGGCATGAACGTAGGGGCACCTAGGGTGCATATAACTTCTACCCAGATTTGCTTAATTACAATTATGAATGAAGTTATGGACTAATTAATCCTTCATGAACAGTTCAACAAAAATCGCTTCTCAGTCAATTCCTCGCTATTTTGGGTGCTTTCTGGTAAATAGGTCGGTATTCCTAGGGTGTATATAGCTTGTATATACTGTAGCTTGCAACATTTATTGCGCAAGCTGGCCCACTTTAGATCATTCCTTCTGGACTAGACGTGGCCGGAGCGAGCTACGCCATCATTGACGGTCTCGTTAATAAACATTATGCATCTACACATTGGACTTTTCTACTTACATTGCAAAAAACGTTCATAGGTCTTCAACAAAAACCTAAAGCTGATTAATTTGGCAGAGACTGTGCCTTCCAGTGGAGTGGTTAGGAAAGCGTTTGGCCCTCTGTTCCTGTTAATATGAGCGTGGGACACTAATCAGCACAATATTGATCACTGGCTGGAGTGTAGCCTTCTTGTAATTCTGATGAAAATTGATCTTTCAGCTTTCTCCTTCAATGTTTCTTTTGGACCCTGGTCATTCTTACAGCTTGCGTTAGCAGAACTTTCTCCAAGACCATGCCACCCTTTACAGGTTTGAATTTTTGGCCTGAATTTTATTTCACCTAAATGCTTGTAACTGCTGTCTGAATTCTATGGTAATGATGTGCAGAGCTGAATTATTGCTCTGTTTATTGGAGCATTTGTGCAGGAATCTCTTCATCTCAACAGACAGGCTTTGATTACTTTGACGACCTTTGTTGCATTTTGTGCATCTTGTCTGGATCACTGGTGTAATGTTAGCTGAGGCAAAGTTTCATGTGGATGATCCACCAACATTTTTCTCCATCGAGCTTTTATTGTCAGAACTGATGCGATACCCAAACCCTACTCCGTTGAGATTCCCTCGCCAGCAAGAGTACTGCATTCCAAGCCCTGGACGATGCTTCTAATGTACTATGTACCTACACGGTTAGTTGCTTTTATAAAGCAGGATTTATGAGCTAATAATGAAGTATTATTGCTCACCAACATTGTGCATAAAACTGCCTAATGCCGCTGCGACACATTGGCTGTGCCAGTCAGTAATGGTCCTTATAGGGCTTTCAAGGGAGGCAGTATCAATCGGAGCTGTCGAAAGTTATTAGATCTTCCATGTTCTGTCTCATAGGCAAAAGCCGGGCTCATCCCCGATTGGAAGATAATGTTCAAATTTGAGCTAGCTGTACGGAGTAAATGAGAAGATGGAGGGCCTTCATTTTATCTCTCTGTGTGTCATTTTTCTTTTTCATCCCCAGAGAGAAACCGGTAGAAATATGTTAGGTTTGTCCATGAGACGCAGTCAGCACAGATGGCTCATCAGTTTGTTGTCATAGCAAGAGATTCAGTCCTGCATTAAGATTACACGGGCCTCCTATCGATGTCATTTCAAACCAGAATTGACTAGACTTTGAGTTCAGTGTCCTGTTATTTGATAAGTTGACTCAAGTAAGTGATTTAAGTGATTATCTTTACGGGATATGATTAACCAGACAATAATATGAAAGCATGTATGGTTCAAAATGTCATGTTGAAATCAGATGCGTTTTTCCATCCCTGGCCCTCAAAGCATTTGGTTTCTTTTCAAAATGTACCTCCACCCAGCCTTCAAAATTTTGAAAGGAGAAATCTGAAGGTTCCGTGTTCGAACCTCACGGCTGACGGGGGCCTTTCTGTGTGGAGTTTGCATGTTCTCCTTGTGTCTGTGTGGGTTTCCTACGGATGCTCCGGTTTCCCCTACAGTCCAAAGACGTGCAGGTTAGGTAAAATGCCCAACCACTGGGGTTGTACAAAACAGTGCATACTTAGTGCCGGTCCCAAGCCCGGATAGATTGGGGAGGGTTGCATCAGGAAGGGCATCTGGTGTAAAACCTATGCAGAACAGATCCACTGTGGCGACCCCTAACAGGAGCAGCGGGAAGAAGATGATGATGATTTGTACTACCGTGTACTGTGTATGCAATTCTGTGCACTGGTTTCTGATAGGAAAATATTTGATCACTGTGACCCCGAAAAAAAAAAATCCTAATCTTTCCATCCTGAATGTTTTTTTGGCCAGCAAAATCTTGAAATTTGGCCTGAAGTCTGGCCTACAAGAATACCTGACTCCAAATCTGTTGAGATCTGACTCATTTTTCAGCTACTATATCCATCATACCTTAACCTGTGGCATTAGTCTTGCCACTTAATGGAGAATAGATTCGTGTAACACAATGCTACTGTCTCTGTCTTGTTTAGTATTCTAAATACTGATATTTGAGTTCCATCCATCCATTATCCATTATCCATAGCTGCTTATCCTGCGCAGGGTCACGGGTAAGCTGGAGCCTATCCCAGCAAACTATGGGCGAGAGGCGGGATACACCCTGGGTTGTGTCATCGCAGGGCTGACACACAGAGACAAACAACCATTCACACTCACATTCACACCTACGGTCAATTTAGAGCCACCAATTAGCCTAACCTGCATGTCTTTGGACTGTGGGGGAAACCGGAGCACCCGGAGGGAACCCACGCGGACACGGGGAGAACATGCAAACTCCACACAGAAAGGCCCTCGCCGGCCACAGGGCTCGAACCCGGACCTTCTTGCTGTGAGCCGACAGTGCTAACCACTACACCACCGTGCCGCCCTATTATAATAGAATATTTATTATTTTTATAATTCTGCTGTTAATTGAAAAGCATTCCAGGTTATGAAGCTGGTTATGATACCAAGTGCTCAAAACGTCATCAAGGTAAATGCTGGCTACTTTGAAGAATCTAAAATATGAAACGGTTTTTAAACACTTTTTTTTTTTTAATGTCCCACATAATTCCATGTATGTTCCATGTGTTGTTTCATAGTTTTGATGTCTTCAGTATCATTCTACAATGTAGAAAATACAAACTACAGAAACACCTATGAATGAGTAGGGGTGTCCAAACTTTTGGCTGACACTGTACAAATTTAATTAATTAACAGTTATTCGCCAAAGGCGAGGTGATTATAGGTTAATAATAAGTGAGACAAAGTGGAGGTGGTTATTCACCGATATTCACCGAGTCTGAGGTGGATAGTTGTTAATTAATTAAATTTGTACAGTATCAGTCAAAAGTTTGGACACCCTTACTCATTCATAGGTGTTTCTGTATTTTGTAATGCATAAAATACTAAACTTTTTTTTTTTATCATTTAAAAAAAAAATTTTAATTTCAGTCTTCAAAAGTGGCATGCAAATGTAATGCGGTGCAGACTCGTGTCACTTATCGATGCCGACTCACATAAAATACTTTGTTTGGAAATTGATAAAATAAATCACAATTCTACCTTACTTTTGAATAGTTTTAGACCAAACTTCGTAGCATCTTTAGTGCTTTTAGGAACAGCGTTTTCTTTCATCATTTGTAATTCTTCTTCACTTACGGTGATAAAGCGATTGAACACCATTTTGCCAAGTCGCTCGAGGTGATTATCGAGAAATCGTCTGAATTTCTTGACCAATCAGCACATGATTTCCTATAATCACCTCTGTATTTATACTGATGTAATTTCATATGCCATGAGTCTGACCAGGCAGTTACTAAGGATGGATGAATGAATGAATGCTGTAACTTCATCATTCATGTTCATGAATGGTGTTTGTTTGTTTGTTTGTTTGTTTGTTTGTTTGTTTGTTTGTTTGTTTTTGTTTGTTTCCTGAGAGCTTCATATCTGACTACTTGCTACATGAAAATAAAAACCTCCTAATGCCATGTAAAACTTTCTAACAAACTTTCTGATTAAAAAAAAAGAAAAGAATAGTCCACCTCCTGTTTGTATCTGTATCTGTTTCGAACACATTATCTGTTCATTCTGAAGAATGTACTCGTATTCAGTTACAATCCCAAGTGTACAGGAGTGTGGAGACCACGGATTGTGTGTTCTAACAGTCCCTCGGAGTAAGGCTGCTGAAATAAGATTACTTCCTGTCTAATGCACGTACAAGGAGGACCAGGGCCGTTTCGCTGAGACGGTGGGATCTCATCACTCTACAGTATATACAGTAACACCACGGACTCGAAATATCAGGAACATTTGCTCCATGTTTAGCTGCTGCTTTATTTATTCTCATTTTCAGTTTTGTCCATTTTGTGCTTGCTTATCATGCCAGTCACTTTTAATAAATCTATGGACAGGAATTAATTTTCTTAATTGAAGAGACATGATTTAAGAACTTGGTAACTTTAGGACTGCAGTTGTCATGAACAGTTTTGTGCTCAAGTTTCCATCAATAAACAGTTTGTAACTTCAACAAAACAGACTTCATATTACAACCCCGATTCCAAAAAAGTTGGGACAAAGTACAAATTGTAAATAAAAACGGAATGCAATAATTTACAGATCTCAAAAACTGATATTGTATTCACAATAGAACATAGACAACATATCAAATGTCGAAAGTGAGACATTTTGAAATTTCATGCCAAATATTGGCTCATTTGAAATTTCATGACAGCAACACATTTCAAAAAAGTTGGGACAGGGGCAATAAGAGGCTGGAAAAGTTAAAGGTACAAAAAAGGAACAGCTGGAGGACCAAATTGCAACTCATTAGGTCAATTGGCAATAGGTCATTAACATGACTGGGTATAAAAAGAGCATCTTGGAGTGGCAGCGGCTCTCAGAAGTAAAGATGGGAAGAGGATCACCAATCCCCCTAATTCTGCACCGACAAATAGTGGAGCAATATCAGAAAGGAGTTCGACAGTGTAAAATTGCAAAGAGTTTGAACATATCATCATCTACAGTGCATAATATCATCAAAAGATTCAGAGAATCTGGAAGAATCTGTGCGTAAGGGTCAAGGCCGGAAAACCATACTGGGTGCCCGTGATCTTCGGGCCCTTAGACGGCACTGCATCACATACAGGCATGCTTCTGTATTGGAAATCACAAAATGGGCTCAGGAATATTTCCAGAGAACATTATCTGTGAACACAATTCACCGTTGCCAGCTAAAACTCTATAGTTCAAAGAAGAAGCTGTATCTAAACATGATCCAGAAGCGCAGACGTCTTCTCTGGGCCAAGGCTCATTTAAAATGGACTTTGGCAAAGTGGAAAACTGTTCTGTGGTCAGACGAATCAAAATGTGAAGTTCTTTCTGGAAATCAGGGACGCCGTGTCATTCGGACTAAAGAGGAGAAGGACGACCCAAGTTGTTATCAGCGCTCAGTTCAGAAACCTGCATCTCTGATGGTATGGGGTTGCATTAGTGCGTGTGGCATGGGCAGCTTACACATCTGGAAAGACACCATCAATGCTGAAAGGTATATCCAGGTTCTAGAGCAACATATGCTCCCATCCAGACGACGTCTCTTTCAGGGAAGACCTTGCATTTTCCAACATGACAATGCCAAACCCCATACTGCATCAATTACAGCATCATGGCTGCGTAGAAGAAGGGTCCGGGTACTGAACTGGCCAGCCTGCAGTCCAGATCTTTCACCCATAGAAAACATTTGGCGCATCATAAAACGGAAGATACGACAAAAAAGACCGAAGACAGTTGAGCAACTAGAATCCTACATTAGACAAGAATGGGTTAACATTCCTATCCCTAAACTTGAGCAACTTGTCTCCTCAGTCCCCAGACGTTTACAGACTGTTGTAAAGAGAAAAGGGGATGTCTCACAGTGGGAAACATGGCCTTGTCCCAACTTTTTTGAGATGTGTTGTTGTCATGAAATTTAAAATCACCTAATTTTTCTCTTTAAATGATACATTTTCTCAGTTTAAACATTTGATATGTCATCTATGTTCTATTCTGAATAAAATATGGAATTTTGAAACTTCCACATCATTGCATTCCGTTTTTATTTACAATTTGTACTTTGTCCCAACTTTTTTTGGAATCGGGGTTGTAAAAGGCTGCTAAAAGTTGTTGGTTTTTTTCCCTCCCTGAGAATCAAAACGACTTGTAATTTTAATGTTTGAAGCAGTCAGTGAAAGCCCAACCACAACCATAGTATTTATTTATTTTTGCCAGGAATTTTGTACTATCAGTTGAACACAACAAGAGCACAATCAGTTCAGCAACCTGATAATGTGCACAAGCTCGAGGAACACAAGGCTAATTATGGCCACAGTAATGTAGCCTTGAATTTCAAATGGGCTTTTTGACTGTAGGGGCAAGAGGGTCCATTAATAATAAAAGAGTATTACAAAAGGAAGGTCGTCATTCAGTCCACAGGTTCGATTAAGAATTAGCCTCCTATTCAGGCTAAAACGTTTGAGGGCAGAGCCTTGTTCAAGAGTGCCCTCTCTCTTCGGGACAGGAGGGTGTCACACAATACAAAGCCAACCCCAAGTAAGATGTAGTGCCAATTATCCAGTCCTCAAGCAGCTGGGTGTTAGCCGATAATCACTCTCCTTCTTCTTCTTCTCTCAGTGAGGACAGATCCATAGAACTGACACGCTCCTGTATGCCTTTCTTCCCATATCTCATATGCAACTCCAACCAATATAAATACCAATCTAATAAACTAAAAATTTTTTTATCGAAGAAGTACAGTCATAAAGGTGAGTGAATAAAGAGCTATGTAAATTGCAGTCTGTTTTTTATCTGTAATTTTTTTTGTAAAATTAAATAATTACTAAAAGTATGTATATTTAACGGGCGGCACGGTGGTGTAGTGGTTAGCGCTGTTGCCTCACAGCAAGAAGGTCCTGGGTTTGAGCCCCGGGGCTGGCGAGGGCCTTTCTGTGTGGAGTTTGCATGTTCTCCCCGTGTCCGCGTGGGTTTCCTCCGGGTGCTCCGGTTTCCCCCACAGTCCAAAGACATGCAGGTTAGGTTAACTGGTGACTCTAAATTGACCGTAGGTGTGAATGTGAGTGTGAATGGTTGTCTGTGTCTGTGTGTCAGCCCTGTGATGACCTGGCGACTTGTCCAGGGTGTACCCCGCCTTTCGCCCGTAGTCAGCTGGGATAGGCTCCAGCTTGCCTGCGACCCTGTAGAAGGATAAAGCGGCTAGAGATAATGAGATGAGATGTATATTTAACAATTATTCCATGAAATCGAGACGTACATGAGACGATAGCTGCCGAGTCGGCTATAAGCCATGTACGACGAGATTGAGTGGAATAACCGTTTTATTCTATCCACATTCACTGGATTTTGAGAAATGGAGCATGTTTACTTTTATTTTTTGCAAATTCGATGAATTAAAAACTTTATACAAAACGTCCGACAAAATCATTTCCACTTAGTCAGACCTCTTAACCTATCGATGGCTGCACAAATTGACTTTAGTGTTGTTTTTTTTTGTAGAAAGTGCCATCTTGCTGTCGTGCCGAAATATAGAATAGCTTTAGACATTTGTTTAATGATTCCTTGGACATTTCAGTTCTATAATTTTCAAACTACTTTGAGCTTTTGAACCAGTTTTAAAAAAAATTCAACAAAATTTAATGCTTTAGGACGAATGTCAACAAACCAGCAAAATGACAGTAGCAATTTGTGAAAAATGATATAATAATAATAATAATAATAATAATAATAATAATTCTTGGAAAAAAAAGTTCTTACAATCAAATACTTTCATTCTGTATTTTATTGCACTTTTTTTTGTATTCCTGGGGGTTTTGTTTTCAAGTAGAGTTTTTATTTCGTCCTCGGGTGGTTCAGCAACACGCTCCGCCGTTTTGTTTTTCTCTATTCACCGTATAGGAGTTGATACCCTAGTAGTAGAGTAGCCAATCAGAGTATGCGGTTGCGCATATCCAGTGAATGTGGATAGAATAACATAATTTTAATATAGAATTAAATTATCTACTTTAATAGATATGTACATTGTATTTTAGGTGCACCTAAAATCACACCTAAAGACATTTTCTAAAGCAAAGATACTTTCAGAAGTAATGAAATGATGGTAATTAGTATTCTGAGCACTAAACTGTAGAAAAAGCAAGCAAAAAAAAAAAAAGTTAAAGCCTAAAGTTTGCCTTTGGGTTTAAAACTGCATAAATTCTCTTAGGTACACTGCAGTTTTCTGAGGAAATCTGCTGGTAGATTGTTCCAGGCGTCTCGCAGAAGAACTTTGTGCAGTTCTCGTCTCTGCAGGTAATACCTCAGACATCCTCAATGAGGCCTGTTACCTATGTGTTTTTGTTTTTTTTTTGCTCTTGAAAAAGTGCAAAAAAAACCTTTGAAAATTAGAAGTTTTTTCTCTGCTGACGTATAGTTGCATTAGGCAACAAATGTTTCATGGCTTACATGTTTACACAGGATGGATTGATTGATTTGATTTACTTTATTGATCCCGAGCAGGGAACTTGTTTTGTTGCAGCAGCAAGTTATCAGACATGCGAAAAGAAAAAGACACACTGTACAACAGAAAACGGAATGAAAAAAAATCCCAAGAACAAGCCGACTATACAGTATACAGATAAAAATGTAATGGTAAAAAAAATCTATATATGTGCTTTGTACGGTGGTGTAGTGGTTAGCGCTGTCGCCTCACAGCAAGAAGGTCCGGGTTCGAGCCCCGTGGCCGGCGAGGGCCTTTCTGTGCGGAGTTTGCATGTTCTCCCCGTGTCCGCGTGGGTTTCCTCCGGGTGCTCTGGTTTCCCCCACAGTCCAAAGACATGCAGGTTAGGTTAACTGGTGACTCTAAATTGACCGTAGGTGTGAATGTGAGTGTGAATGGTTGTCTGTGTCTATGTGTCAGCCCTGTGATGACCTGGCGACTTGTCCAGGGTGTACCCCGCCTTTCGCCCGTAGTCAGCTGGGATAGGCTCCAGCTTGCCTGCGACCCTGTAGAAGGATAAAGCGGCTAGAGGTAATGAGATGAGATGAGATGTGCTTTGTACATGTGAATGTGCATTAATAGTGTTAAAAACAAGAACTGTGATAATAGTACAGGGTGTTTAAAAAAAATCTGATATTATTTGAGATGTAAATATCTCAGAAACTGCATAGTCTAGGCAAGTGAAACTGAACAGGCTTAAAGTGCCTATCCTGGACCAATTTCGTTTTTTTTTGTTTAATATGAAAGTATGTCCCTTTACACACTCATCCAGATGGGTAATTTTGCACAAGGCCATCTGTCTACAGCAGAAAAAAATAAAATAACAAAACGCGTCTGGAAAAATCCCAAGGGAGTCTGGAGCCAGATTCGTGACGTCACCTACGGAAGCGCCAGCAGGCTGAGAGAGCTTGCACGGTTTCAGTGCACAGCCTGTGTAGCCAATTTTTCCGGGTGCCTCGCATGAAGCGCTCCCATTTCTCTCTCATTGAGTGCGTTTACATGCACATAGAGAAAATCGAATTTCTGCCGTTGCTCGACTGAAATCGAAGTTCTAAATGCCATGGATACACCTTAGCTAGGCTGAAATTGAACCGAACTTGATTTCTCGTAATCGAGCTACACGACCTAGATTATGCGATTTTTGCCAAGCTACTTAGTGCATGTATACCCTATCGAGCTACGTAGTCGAGCTACTTACTTCAGCACTGCCCCTTCCGGAAGTGACGAGTGATGAGACCACAAGCGGAAAACAAGACAGCCTCGGTCGGCATGACAACAGTAGTAGCGAGCAGCAGAAGAGGTCAGGAGGAACAAACGAAGAAGAGAAAATGGCAAGCAGAAACATGCACTTCTGGAGCAATGAAGAGACAGAGTTCATACTCATTCAGCTTAAGGAGTTGAATATATTAAAATTCATGGACGGGAGAAAAACGCGCAATGGAGAACACGGAACTGATAACTTTGTTTACACTCTTGAATAGCTCTTCTTCATGACGACAACCGGAAGTGTACTAACACGATGGGGCGTGTAGCGCCACCTGTGGCTCAGGTGCACAATGTACCTCACACAATAGCTCGATTTCCTTGTGTGCATGTAGGATTGGATTTCTCTGGCACCCCTGCTGGGACCCTTAGCTCGATTACCGACAGCAGCTCGATTTGGATGTGCATGTAAACGTACTGATTGTCCGGTCTTTTGGGAAACGATGAGTACTAATCCCATCAAGATTGGTGTTGCTACACCCTCCTACGATACATCCGTTAACCATTTTAATAATTACGCGATAACATTGAAGAAATTTGCAGAAAACCACCAGGTCGTTTTCTCATAAACAAACCAGCACTGACGTAGGATTCAGAGGGAGGCGTTCCGCACGCGACATCACGAAAATCAATGTTTCCCGGGAAATCCAAACGCCAAGTTTTTTCAGAGGCCGACCAATTCGCCTCAAATGGCTTGATTTCAACTGAATTTTTCTGGTATTGCGCAAGGTAAAAAAAAAATTGCAGAGAATGCAGAATGTTACAGATATTTGACCAAAGTTTAATATAAAATAGGAGAATTGCATTGATCTCGCTCCTGAATTTACCCGTGATATGCACTTTAATGTTGAGAGATATAAGATTTATTCCTCAACATTTGAATGAGAAATTCAAAGGTATGTGGATTCCATGAACGATTTCACAAATTTTCAATACACGCACCGCCTGAGACACGGCACTGAACAAGATGCAACCTGTAGGGTTTCATTCACAAACGTTTCCTCAGGACACGCCAAGCTGTCGTTGGAGGAATCCAGGTCTCCAGGCTTGCTCTTCTTGGGGCTTCGCAAGAGTTTATAGCGAACCCGCTCGACCGTCTGTTCCGACGCTGGTGGTCGTCCAGATCCTTTTGCCCTCCACAAACAGACTTCCTCTTTGAACTTTTTGTGCTATGTCCAAATCTGCATTGCAGTTGATGCATTTTTAGAGAATTCGCTCATAAATGCCTGCTGCACAGTCTTGTTCGAGCGTACTCTAACACGCACAACACCTTTTCTTTTCCAGTGAATGGCATTTTTGTCCCTAAAAAGATAAAAACAAAAAGCATTAAACATAAAATTTTGACCTGTTTCCACACATGCTGTTAAAATTTGAGGTCATTTGAACGAGAATTGACAAAGTTATTAGATTGTGAAATTTTTCAGATTTGTAGAAACATCCTGTACATCACTGTGTGAACCTGGATCACATTTTTGATTCAAAATGTATTGTTTATTATGAATTATCAAAGAAAAATATTTAAAAATTTGCAGAACTAACTCTAAAATTAGCTTTTCATTACCTTGTCTAGGATTCTGGATATCCTGGGGGGGGGGGAGCGTATTTCAGTATTGAGTTTTATTGAGTTGTGTGCTTGGCTTCAAACCTTCTGACAGAGAATGAGTCAAACCTCTTTAAGAACAATGAAAGGTTTTTGTTAAATAATATGAATCATTGAGTCACTCAAATGGGCGGCACGGTGGTGTAGTGGTTAGCGCTGTCGCCTCACAGCAAGAAGGTCCTGGGTTCGAGCCCCGTGGTCGGCGAGGGCCTTTCTGTGTGGAGTTTGCATGTTCTCCCCGTGTCCGCGTGGGTTTCCTCCGGGTGCTCCGGTTTCCCCCACAGTCCAAAGACATGCAGGCTAGGTTAACTGGTGACTCTAAATTGACCGTAGGTGTGAATGGTTGTCTGTGTCTATGTGTCAGCCCTGTGATGACCTGGCGACTTGTCCAGGGTGTACCCCGCCTTTCGCCCGTAGTCAGCTGGGATAGGCTCCAGCTTGCCTGCGACCCTGTAGAACAGGATAAAGCGGCTACAGATAATGAGATGAGATGAGTCACTCAAATGCAGACTTCAGAAATTTAAAGGTGATTCATTTGGGAAAAGATGATTTCTGTTCCTGGAAATGATGTCTTGCACGACTGCGATTTTAAAAAAGACTGTCATTGTCCTTTAAATAACTATTTAGCATACTTCACTGTTGTAGTGATGTTTGCCAAGGTTGAGCTCCTATTGTTTGTTTGTTTGTTTGTTTGTGTGCTCGTGCTTCTTTTGGTTTCATTGGCAAATTAGTACCATCTGTTCCAGTGTGGTGTCCTCTGCTCCTCCATCTCCTATTTCATTTTCGTTCTTTCTCACACTCTGTATCCTACGAGCCAATAACTAGTCCACCGTTTCGGGACTTTCACACCTGTCCTCTGTCTGGTTTATTCATTTTACTCCGTCTGTACATTATGTTCGTTCACCGCTTTCTCTTTATCTTCAACCTCTTTCTCCTACTTTTTTTAAATAAGTGTTGGAGCAGTAGCTCTGGCTAGAGCATGTGGTTTTATTGATTGGGTCATGACTCACCCTTAAGGCCATAAGTGTGAGACTTGGAGAAGGATGATGCTCGACCTCTTGCTCCTTGTCGCTGTCTAGCTATCGGTTTCTCCTTTTCTTTCTGTCCTCGGTGCTCATAAATTGTCCTCAGTGCCAGCCAGTATTTTTTTTTTTTAAATATTGAGGCTGATTTTGTATCAATAAGGTTGTGCATTTAAAATCACAAACGTGTGTTGTTGTTTTCCCCCTCTGCAAAGACACAGTGAATGTTTTCCTCTTAATTCCTAACTTTAAGGAAACCCTTAATGGAAAACAGTGAAAAACTGGAATTGCAGCTTTATTTCTTGATTTGAATATTAAGAATAATTATACCACAGCGGTTTGATAATCCGACTGGTCAGAAGGTGTTAATTAATTTTCTGTGCCAGCTGCAATTCACAACACAGGGTTATATGAATGTTTTCATACGTTGCTGTATCTATAGTAATGGCTCATTCACAGGGAATTGAAAGCCAGATGCTTTACATCATTGAACTGATGTGTCTTTTACCAAAGAAAAATGATTAATCATTGGCATGGTGGCGTTTTTTGTAAAAAGTTTGTGTAATATTTTATGGATGGAGTCTCCAGTGTCTCCAGTTCAGTTTTCCGACAAGGGAAAATCTTCAGGATGGTGGACTTTACTGGTTTCTCAGTAACATAAGGTCCGTTTTTTTATGCCTCCGCCACCTAAAGGTGCAGGAGGCATTATGTTTTCGGGTTGTCCGTCCGTGCGTCCATCCCGTGCGTCCGTCCATCCGTCCGTCCGTCCCGAAACCTTGTGAACACGATATCTCAAAGGCTAATGAAAGGAATTTCACCAAACTTTCACCATTTTGTGCATTTGGGGACAAAGATAAACTGATTAGATTTTGAGATCAAAAGGTCTAAGGTCAAGGTCACTGTGAGGTCAAATGTCTGTCCGAAAACCTTGTGATCACAATGTCTCCAAGGCTGATACAAGTAATTTCACCACGTCACGATTACTGTGAGGTCAAATGTCCGTCCCCAAATCACAACTTAATAAGGCATGTAGTCTACCGGGCGGAGGCATCCCCATCGACGCCGTTGGCATCGAGTTCTATCTAGTTGTCTTATCAAATTGGCTGGTGAGAGATCTTTACATTAGATTACATTACAGGCATTTAGCAGACACTTTAATCCAGAGTGATATACAACATACCCAGAGCAGCCTGGGGAGCAGTTGGGGCTAAGGTACCTTGATCAAGGGCACTTCAGCCATTCCTGCTGGTCTAGGGAACCAAACCAATGACCTTTTGGATCCAAAGCTGCTTCTCTAACCTTTAGGCCATTGCTCTTGGTGCCCCCCATGATCTCCTGTTTATAGCTGCGATAACCTAAGTGATAACAGGAAATATTCTATCCACACTCACTGGAGATGAGCAATCGCATGCTCTGATTGGCTACTCGACTACTAGGATATCAGCTCGTATACCGTGAGTAGAGAAAAACAAAATGGCAGAGCGTGTCGCTGAACCAACCGAGGACGAAATAAAAAACTGTCCTTGAAAACAAAACCCCAAAAAATACAAAAAAAAAACAAAAAAATAGTGAATGAATGTATTTGATGGTAAGAATGCATCTTTCTTTATTTTTCAATAATTATCACATTTTTCACAAATTGCTCCTGTCGTTTTGCCGGTTTGTTTGCATTCTAAGCAGAAATGATTTTGTCAGATGTTTTGTATAAAGTTTTTATAGTCATGTTGTCTGTTGTCACCCAAATGAGGATGGGTTCCCTTTTGAGTCCGGTTCCTCTCGAGGTTTCTTCCTCATGTCGTCTGAGGGAGTTTTTCCTTGCCACCGTCACCACAGGCTTGCTCATCGGGGATAGATTAGGGCAGGGGCGTCAGAAGCATTTTTAATGTGGGGGGGGACACACTGGCGGGGGGTCCTCCCCCAGAAAATTTTTAATTAATTAGATGCCATTTCCTGCATTCTGGTGTATTTTTAACAGGTTGTTAAACACCTAATTTTACCTACAAAAGTCACTTAATTCAATTACTATTTTAGAGACTCAACAATAAGTCCTCATTCAACTAGTCCATACATTCATCAGCCTGTTTTTAAACCCACCGCTACGCCTAAGATAATGAGATGAATGTGACACAATTTATCACCAACAATGACTTTATGGGTGCATTTTACTTTTTATTTTGTGTTTTCTATTTAGTTTTAGATGTAACACAACATGCCACTGGGCCAAGCAATAGTGACACTCAACTGTATGTTTAAAAATAAGAATATTCATAATCTCACACAATGACCAGGCATGACATGGCATCATGCAAACTTCATAACACACAATCACGCTGTGTCAAGCAACGGTGACACATAAAAAACAACTTCACACAATGAACAGGTGCAATTTTGTTCACCACCAACAGTGACTTTAGTGGGTGCATTTTACTTTTTTCCGATTTAGCGATACTCATAACAAAAATGGCATGGCATCATGCAGTCTTCATAACACAAAATTACACTGGGTCAAGCAACGACACATAAAAGAGAACTTCACACAATGAACAAGTGCAGTTTTGTCAACCTACATGCAATGGTGGTACTACAGTAGCATTTACAGATTAGTATAACAAATAGATTTATAGATATCACTCCTTCTTATATTGGTGCCACCACAATTTCTACCACTTCATAACTTTTATCCCCCTTTCCTTCACAATCCACCTGGAATAACATCCATCTCTCTCCATTACTTTCTACTATTCCTTCCCCATACACTGATTTCCCATCTTACTTTCCAGAAAACTGGCAAAGACCAGACAAAACAAGGAATCAATAAATATCATCAGAGCAGACTTGACCTCATTCTTGGCATTACAGTAAGGCAGGCCTACTGGGTTTGAATTAAATGATAGCTAACGTTAAGCTAGCTGATACATCTCCTAACATTGACTAGCCAGCTAACTGCACTAACATTTCCATTGGGACAAAAAAAAAGCCCTGTCCTGTGGGGAAATTTTGACTGACTTTCCACTTCTTTGTAAAGAATGTCCTTATGTCCATTGTGTCTGGGGAGGAGCAAATACTGCAAACAATTCATCATCAACCAAGAATACCCCATTAGGCTAAGCTTATTTCACTGTTTAGTTGAATATTAATTTAACGTGTCCTAGGGTTAATTTTGAGGGCACATAACAAAAGAATAAGGTTTTAGCAAAAGCTCGACATTGTGAGGTTGCAATTAGGGCTGGGCGATTTTACGATTACGATGTTATTCACGATATAAAATCTCTACAATTAGAAATTAGACACGTACGATATGCCTACGATAAGCCTACGCCTTCAATAAAATTACTTCATCCGAAGTTTTGACAGACACGCGAATAGCCAATCATAACTAAACAGTACCGCACGTAACCAATCAGTTGGAAGAGAGCCACGTCAAGTTAGGTTGCGTGCACACACAAACACACACACGTGTAGCAGCAACGCACAGCATGGCTGTGATGAAGTTTGCAGGAGCGCGGCATTTCTCCAACAAAGCGATTATAAAAATGAGCGAGAAGCCGACTGACCGGAGTTCTAAACAGGAAAGTCAGAGCACTGCCCTGGAGGACATCGTTGAAAAGAAGGGCCAGAGATCCTCGGTTGTGTGGAGGTATTTTGGATATTTAAAATCGGACATACAACAAAGTGTTACACAAAACCTTAAACACACTGACGTACAGGATTGCACTTTTTTTCTCCTTGCAGCACAAGGTTTACACGTCAGTATGTCTTTTATGTTTATTTGAAAGCTGCTAGAATTTGCACAAATGATTAACAATGGTATATAGTTTTTATTTTTCAGTTTCAATTTATTCATTTGAACAAAAAGAACAAAAGAATGTGCATCCAGTTTGTTTTGGTTCTGTGAAACTTGAAGGCTTGTTAAGCTATTTTTGTTAATTAGGAAGGAACTACTAATTTGTAATGTTTATATTTTGAGCAGAAAATTAAAGAAAATACAAAAATGGTGATTTGATTTATATCGTGATATATATCGTTATCGAAAATTTTGAAAAAATATATCGTGATATCATTTTTTCTCATGTCGCCCAGCCCTAGTTGACGTCACAACCTCCACTTTCCAGCAGCTGCACCAACATTTCTCTGCTCGCGCTGAGATTCACTTCACTCGCGCGCGGTGAGCTGTTGTCGGGAACGCCCGGAAAACCCGGAGTGGATTTTCAGTGGTCTGTGTATTCTCTTATCGATGAAGTGGAATGGATTCTTTCACGAAGCAATAGAAACGGCGCTGGGTGAACTAATATTTTATGTTAAATGTGGGGGGGTCCAAACGAAGAATTATGAAATGCGAGGGGGACATGTCCCCTTCACATTCAATGGTGGCGACGCCCATGGATTAGGGATAAAATTAGCTCATGTTTTAAGTCTTTCAAATTCTGTAAAGCTGCTTTGCGACAATGTTTATTGTTAAAAGCGCTATAGAAATAAACTTGACTTGACTATCAACTTTGCAAAAAATAAAAATGCTCTGTTTCTCAAAATCCAGTGAATGTGGATAGAATAAAACAGTTATTCCACTCGATCTCATCGTATACAGTATGGCTTATAGCCAACTCAGTGCTAGGCGCCTCATCGGCTATCAGCTCATGTACGACTCGATTTCGTGGAATAACTGCTAACTAACTTGGTTGTGGACTTTTTTTTGTTGCAAATTTAAATACGACTATAAACAGTTAAAATGTACCGTGTCATAAAAATTGTATATCAAATGCTGTTGTATAAGCAAATTTATTGGAAATGAATCAACATTGTTGTGTTTGCTTAATTCTAACAATTTAAATAAAATGGTACCCTGTTCCTTTTTTCCTGATCTGATCACCTAAATGAAGGTTAATCCTTATTTATGTCTGTGTGGCATTATAATAATGATCAGATAAGTTATTTTAGTCCTTTTGGAAGCGACTTGTATAGGAGCTCCGTGCAAAATGTATGAAATAAAACCTGGCCTGTTATTCTTCTATTAAGAAGTTCATACTTGCTTAATAGTAATGTAATTTCCGTTGTTAAAAAGGTTTGATATCCTTGAGAGTGGTGTTTACCCTATTGTTGGGTCAATGGAAGTTTGAATCCAGTCGATGCCACAGCCATCCGTGGCAAGGGAGCAAAAGTGGGTGGCCATGTTGTTTGAGTGGAAGGGCTGGCATTCCCACCCATCAGTGACAATGAAACTAGCCAGTCATCGCTGTATCGGCTATTGTACGTGGAAGAGTGTAGATAGCGCTTTTCTTTGAGTGTGCTGCGCTGCCCTGTGACTCATCATGAGCAACAATTCAAGAAGATGTGATTAGCTTCACATGTTAACACAGAAGAAGCACATGCTAGCCTTCACTCTCTCAGGCTGGTGGCTGTTCTATGATAGAGGAGAGGTGACTGGTGGGTGGGAATTGGTAGGTGACCAAATTGGGAAGAAAATGGGGGGGGGGGGGGGTGTTTGACGTGTTGTCCGACAGACTTTTTATTTTTTATTTTTTGACAAATTCTTCAGTTTCTTTCCTTTGAACTGAACTACAGTACATGCGAGCGTGTATGCATTGTTGCTCTTGGTTTGTGCTCACATACATGTCAACCTTTGGTCAATCAAACCAGTATAACCAACCTCCAAAATCTGTATTTCCCTTATAAAATCCTTATAAGATGCAAATTAAAATAATTTACCTAAAATTTGAATGATAATTAACAATGATATATCCCAGTTCATTTTTATTCAATATTAATAACAATAAACCTTCAGAATGAATACAAAGCTCCAATGTCTGACAAAAACACAAAGTGTTATCAGCGTAGTTACGAAGGAAATACTTCGTTGTTTGGAGACAGGTTTCACCGAGCGGCTATTATGCGCGAGACTTCATATTAGCCACAAAGTCAGGAAAATCTGTTCGTAAAATTACGTTATAATGACCAAATACAATGAAAAGTATTTTTCCAGTCTCACCTGTGAAAGGTAATCCCATGTGATCTCGTTTGGACGATAAACCTGTTGGTACAGTTAAACGCAGCACATGAATGAGGCATCTTTATTCTCGGCTACTGTCTAGACGCTATACCAGAGATGGTTGAAGAATCTCCACTTTGCCACATCCAATATGGCGGCGAGGATGACGTATGATTCTACGCAGAAGGCGGCGTCTATGTTTATATGTCTATGACTTCACGGTTGGCGGGATTCTCGCAATGCGGTGTGCGCATGATCAAAAGTGGAACGAAGTCTGGCTACCACAAGATAACGCGCGATTTCATAAGACTCTTTACTGGCTGTCTGTGGTGTACGGTACGTTTGTAAATGTTATGCGCTCTTTTATCATTGTGGGAATTGATTATAGCTCTAAATAAATATTGAAGTTTTTTTAAAGAATCCGTATAACTTTATTTATACGCCCGTATACTACGTTTATTGAATCAAATCCGTATAAAATACGGACATTCCGTATAGGTTGACATGTATGTGCTCATCGTCTTAAAAGTTGACATGGGAAACATCATACTTGTCAACTCTCACGACTTTGCCATGAGACTCACAATTTTTTGCACGGAATCACGCTCTCACGCTTCCACTATCAAATTCTCACGATTTTTAAGAAAAAAAATTATGGAAAATGAAGCATTATCGATGCACTAGTGTGTGTGTAAATTTTTTTCCGCTACCCATTTTTTTTTTCATGAATAGTAACAAGAAGGTGAAAAGTAAATATTCATCCTAAGGCCGCCAATCCCATCTTAAAGTTGGCAAAATTGTTTTCGGTCCCCCAAGGCTTTGCCCTGGACCTGACCGGGGCCTGCAGCCCCTGGATCCCGGCTTTCTCATTTCTCTTTTCATTTTGGGATTGACAACTATGGAAACATTATGTTCTCAGAGTTTTGATTGACTTGCTAAAACTTAATTTTACCTCAAGATCAGCAAGAAACCGACAACATCGGAAATAAACCCTTCGGTGGAGTGGCAGAAAAAAAAAGAAACCCTTGTGTAATCTTAAATCTAAAGCCTGTTGTGAGGCTTTGCTATTGTTTGCAGGTTTACAGCATATGATGGCCTCTGAGCCATGCTCATTGTGCCAGAGCTTTGTTAGTACATCAGTCCTTGTGTGTGCAGAACGGCGGCTGTGTAACCCATGCTGAGTCGTGATAATACTGAAAATGTGCTCTCAGAAGTTTAGACTTTCATATGGCAGGATTTTCTATTTGGCTGGTTTGCCATTTTTAATATCTTAAGCCATGGATGTCGTAAATCTTCAGTTTTCAAGAACATACTGTGCGACTGTTAATGTTCATGAGTTCTGCTTTTAGAGTAATAAGGCCCAGAAGAGTGACCCTTAGTCTGATAATGACATCGACTTCCACTTTTGTTTTTATTGCCTTATATACTGCTGTACATAAAGTACAGGGTGTTTTTCAAAAAATTTGATATTATTTGAGATGAATATATAGTCAGAAACTACATAGTCTAGGCCAGCGGTTCCCAAACTTTTTTGGCCGCGCACCCCCTTCTATACTCCAACCAGGTTGACGCATCCCCAGTTCCCCAGTTTCAAAAAGCACACGCTTTCTTATAAAGGCAGCATCTTTAATCGTGCTAAAATGATAACAAACATCGTTTGCCACACCTGAAATCACGAAAGTGAAAAAAAAAACCCACCAAAGCACGTCGTGCTCGAATGAGAACATCGAATCACATTAACATATTATGCGCTCTCGTATTTGAATTAGATAGAATTTGATTGAAATGTAACAGTCTTAAAACGTTGCAACACGGTAAATGCGCAAATTCATTACAAAGGGAGATCACATCGAGGCATGTAGTCTACCAGCCAGATATGGGGAAAATATATGATTTTCATCCGTGTTTAAAACAGTAGCAACACAACCCTGTCATTACAGGGTTATGAAAATGAATTGAGAATGAATTTAATTTGCAAAAAAGTTAACATATAATGGGCGGCATGGTGGTGTAGTGGTTAGCGCTGTCGCCTCACAGCAAGAAGGTCCTGGGTTCGAGCCCCGTGGCCAGGGCTCGAAATTAACTTTTTTTCTTTGTGTCCCCCAGTGGTCCCGAATTCTGTGTTGTATTGTCCTGAATGGAAGCAATAGTGTCCCCATTTTTTTCCTCTCTGAAATAACCAGTGGTTAATATTATCATATGAAGTTACTATTATATTTGTAACTATGCGATTTTGAACCCTTTATATCATATCATTTTTACAATAAGTCACAAGACACAAGCGACACATGTCCTATACATCATCTACTTCAAAATTACAGTTATTGCATTTTCAGTTTATTAAACTTTGGCGATCTCACTGTATGAATAGATACCCGTTTATTTAAAGGGGCCAGCTAGCTCATTCAGAAAATGTTTCAACTCCCTACATCTGCAGTACACTTTAGTTGAAAATAAAACCCCTTTTATGTTCATTTCATCTACTTATACCTTGAATATCTGTTGGCACTTATAAGGCCAACTTGTAATTTTCACCATTACCGTTATCCGTAGCCCTGTGATGACCTGGCGACTTGTCCAGGGTGTACCCCGCCTTTCGCCCGTAGTCAGCTGGGATAGGCTCCAGCTTGCCTGCGACCCTGTAGAACAGGATAAAGCGGCTACAGATAATGAGATGAGACCGTTATCCATTTTTATGAACTTTCCGTTATCCATTACCGTTACCCATTTTTATGAACTTATCAACATAGTGCCAGGTCCGAGCCTAGTTGTGCTGCTGACTGACTGACTAAACTTTCTGAACTAGAAAGACACCAAGAAAACTCACTTATTCTGTTGAACGGTATCTTCCGTCAATATCATCCACATCATTCCTGTTGTATTTTATAACGTGTCTAACAGTGTTCATTCAGTTCATTCAGTTGCTAGCGTTGCCTGCAGACCAGGCGATGACACTTTGGATCCTGAAGGTCCCAGAGACGTTATGTCTGGGCTTTCAGTTTCTTCCCCGCGGTCGGTCCGCTTCAACCACTTAAGCATTTTTGTTCTGGCAAGAGTCGGCGCAGCGTGTGCGGTAGCAATTCCATTCCAAGTCCATATAATGCGGACACCGGCCGAAGATTCTAGAACAGAATGCGCTGCTCTGTAGCCTACGGATGCAGGTGCATCGAAAGTGTAGCTACTATGAATTTTTCGCTGTTAACGTTTTAAAATTAAAATTGACAAATTAGGTGAATGTCTACGTATGTGTTACGGCTTTGTAAATAATATTAATGTAGAACTTTTTTTCTAGATCTATTTTTTTCCATTGTCCCAGGATTCTCCGGTTTCCCCCACAGTCCAAAGACATGCAGGTTAGGTTAACTGGTGACTCTAAATTGACCGTAGGTGTGAATGTGAGTGTGAATGGTTGTCTGTGTCTATGTGTCAGCCCTGTGATGACCTGGCGACTTGTCCAGGGTGTACCCCGCCTTTCGCCCGTAGTCAGCTGGGATAGGCTCCAGCTTGCCTGTGACCCTGTAGAATAGGATAAAGCGGCTAGAGATAATGAGATGAGATGAAAATCTGAATGAGAAATTCAAAGGTATGTGGATTCCCTGAATGATTTCACAAATTTTCAATATGCGCGCTGCCTGAGACACGACACACAGACAGCCTTCCTCTTTGAACTTTTTGTGCCGTGTCCAAATCTGCATTGCAGCTGGTGCGTTTTTAGAGAATTCGCTCATAAATGCACACTGCCCAGTCTTGTACGAGTGTACTCTAACACACAAAACACCTTTTCTTTTCCAGTGAATGGCATTTCTGTACCTCAAAAGATATAAACAAAAAGCATTAAACATAAAATTTTGACCTGTTTCCACGCATGCTGTTAAAATTTAAGGTCAATTGAACGAGAATTGGCAAAGTTATTAGATTGTGAAATTATATAATTTTTTTTATAACACCCTGTATTATATTTTGTGTAAAGTTTTAGAATTTGTTTAATCATTTGAAGTTTAAAGTAATTTTAAATTAAAGTTTAATTAATTTAGGCGGTACAGTGGTGTCGTGGTTAACACTGTTGCCTCACAGCAAGAAGGTTCTGGGTTCGAATCTCACGGCTGACGGGGGCCTTTCTGTGTGGAGTTTGCATGTTCTCCCCATGTCTGCATGGGTTTCCTTCCTCTGGGTGCTCTGGTTTCCCCCTCACAGTCCAAAAACATGCAGATTAGGTAAAAATACCCAGCCACTGGGGTTGGACAAGCCAGTGCATACTTGGTTCCAGTCCCAAGCCCGATAGATTGGGGATGGCTGCGTCAGGAAGGGCATCCGCTGTAAAACCTATGCCAGATCAAATATGCAGATCAGATCTGCTGTGGAGACCCTGAACAGGAGTAGCTGGCAGAAGAAGATTAAAGTCCCTTATTTTAGTCGACATTATCGATACAAAAGTTGTTTGTTTGGGTTTTTTTAATGCAGTGCTGCTCTTTTCCTGGTTATTTTGTGATCCATATTGTATATCATAAGTGTCTTCGAATGCTATTTTCAGATGCATTTCAATACGAAACAGTAACAAATCTTTATATTCATATTACAAAGAGAATTCATATTCAGGAAGCACTTTTCTGTAATATAGAGTAGTCAGTCAACCCACTGACATCTCATCTCATTATCTCTAGCCGCTTTATCCTTCTACAGGGTTGCAGGCAAGCTGGAGCCTATCCCAGCTGACTACGGGCGAAAGGCGGGGTACACCCTGGACAAGTCGCCAGGTCATCACAGGGCTGACACATAGACACAGACAACCATTCACACTCACATTCACACCTACGGTCAATTTAGAGTCACCAGTTAACCTAACCTGCATGTCTTTGGACTGTGGGGGAAACCGGAGCACCCGGAGGAAACCCACGCGGACACGGGGAGAACATGCAAACTCCGCACAGAAAGGCCCTCGCCGGCCCCGGGGCTCGAACCCAGGACTTTCTTGCTGTGAGGCGACAGCGCTAACCACTACACCACCGTGCCGCCCACCCACTGACATGTTTTTGGGAAATGGAAGAAAACTGGAGAACCAGGAGGAAACCTGAAGTGACACAGCGAGAACGTGAACCCTGACCCCTCTGAAGCAGGACCCTGGAGCTCTGAGCTGTTAATGCTAACTTCGGCTAGGGAAAGAAGGGATTTGTGTCGTTGCGGACCATGTTTTGAGGTCCCTAGAAATTCTCTCCTACTCAGTGTCAAGTGTCAGGGCAAGTAAGCATGTCAAGCAGAGAGAAACTTTTAAAAAAAAAAACAACAACAATAATAATAATAATAAGTGTAATATATAGCACAACTTTCCTTAACCCATATTTCTCACACCTGACTCAAAGATTCATTAAGTTCATAACGGTATCAGTTCCTGAATATATACTGTATTGTATTTGCAGGGTAGTTTTTTTTTTCTTTAAATCTTTTAAAGCTATTTTTAATTCTTGTCTTCTTTCTCTGCAGGTGCGTTCCCAGCTAGCGCCCTTTATGCCCGTCGTGATCGCCTGCAGAGGCCCTCGCATGTGGCCACTAAAACCTTTCAGGCGCTACGTATTTTTGTGAACGACGAGCTGAACGAGCTTGTGGCAGGACTCCAGACGGCTCAGGACCTCCTCCGGCCGGGCGGTCGCCTCTGTGTCCTCACTTTCCACTCGCTCGAGGACCGCATCACTAAGCGCTTCCTCAGAGGAGAGGATCTCAGTGCCCCACCACGCCGCAGCATCCGCCAGAGGGCGCGCACCCATTTCCAGAGTAAACTAGAAGAAGATGAAGATGCAGAAGAAGATGAAGGTGGCAGGGAGAGTGTCCATTGGGTCCGACTGCAGAGGAAAGTCGTGCTTCCCAGTAAGGAAGAGGTCGAGGAGAATCCGAGGGGAAGATCCGCGAAGCTTAGAGCAGCCGTGAGGCGATAGGTAGAGCTTCTGATCCTGAACTTTGACAGAGGCTTTCACTGAGAAATAGTATCAGTGATTATAGGGTATATAGAGTACAGAGTACAGACGAGTCTGCTTTTAAGAGCAGCCGAACTCTTCAAAAGTCTTCAGAGTGATAGATTTTCGCAGATCTGCTCCATAAATGAAATGGATAAAGAATCGTAACTTATCGTGAATAAGTGTGCGTTATGTAAAGATAAACTGACACTGTGTGCGCGCGTGTGTGTGTGGATAAAAGGTATGACACGCTGAGGAATAATCGTATATAATAACTGCCATTATTGTAATTGTAGTTATGTAAGTTGAGATCAACTGCACTATATTCTTTTCAGCTCAAGGCCATGTAATATAAATGGATCTCTTTTGTCCAGGCGTAAAGGTAATTTGCTGATATAACACCTTTGTATTGCTTACTTGGCTGTGTGTTTTCAAATCGGAAATAGGACTCAAACTCGCAGACTGCAGTGCTGCACTCAGCTCGTTTTATACGGCACAAATAAGAACAAGCTACTCAACGTGAATGAGATGTACAGTATGCGATGCGTCTGCAGACCAGCTGGTTAATTCTACAATTATTGACGTGAAATAGATACACGAAATATGACCATATGTGTCGTGCCACGGGATTTTTGTACCAGATGCTCCATTTATAGAACGCGTACGATATTTTGTACCGTTTTCGTTGGCTGATCCAGTAACTATAAACGAATAATCACCTCAATAGCGCCCCTACGGGATACATTTACCACTTTTAACATCATCCACGACCGTGTTGGACTGAGGCTGGTTCTAGAGGACTTGAGACAGGGACTCGTTTTAAAGGACTACCGTGTAGTTACTGTCCAGAACCGGAAATGAGTCAACACTCAACAGCGTCCATTTACTGTACATGTACTGACTGATTCGGAGTCCTGGTCTCCATGTTCTCAACGCTGCATGTTCAGAGGTTAGAAAGAATAAAAATACATTTTATGACTGACTGTCTTGGATCAACAACAGTTCTAGCTTTGTTGGTAACATTTTGTTCAGGTTAAAGTTGGTCCCAGGTGAGAACCAGAGTATCACCGACTAATATTCTGACACCATTGGTACAGCGCCAAAAATGAATTTGGCACGGTGCAAACCAATCAATGAGGCATCAAATTAAATTACCGACAGCAGTTTTACAAATCCACAGTAAAAGTAGCGTCATTTTGGTCCAGAAATACACTTTAGACCGAGCTGAAACATCATGGACATTTTTGAAGGATTTCTGCCTGGAACATGGACCATTTTGGGCTGCGTCTGCATGATTTCATATCAGATTTACAGTCCCTGTGTCCAAAATCTCTCACTCGTTCACTACTCCCTACTCACTGTATAGGGAATTACAATATAGAGGACTATATAGTGAGCTCATTGGTAAAATGAAAAAAAAAAAAAAAAAACACTTTCAGACACCAGTCCATCGCGCTGGTATTTACGTCATTACTGTGGCACAGTTAAAACGTGCCAGATCAGTCGGCCAGTGGGTTTTCAAAATAATAAACGCACGCATGTATTTTTGTGATAAATCCATATTATACTGAGCGTATTTCCCACATTAATCAATACAGAGTACCTGCATCTTTCAGTTTTTTAAATCAAGGCTGAATACTTTATTCTTTGCCGCTTCCTTTTATGAAATCAAATTTGAGACTTTTAATTTGATTTCTTTCAGCGCGACTGCAATGCATGATGGGATATATTGCTTTGGTTAGTGACCATCATTGTATACGACTTTTCGTGATGCATTGTGGGATACTTTGAGTGCACTCTATAGGGTGTAAATAATCCTCACTAAGGTTTTGGACAGCACTACAAAATGGCGTCCGCACTATATAGTGCCCTATATAGTGAGTAGGGAGTGATTTCGGACACGGAATAAGTTCCCTCGGTCTGATTTCACTTCAGTTTGTATTTCCTGCATACGGAGGCGTGGTAGTGTAATGCAGCAGGTATAATTCAAAATCCATAATCTGAGCATCTGGTATGAAAATCTGGTGGACTGACACACACACACTTTATATATATATATATATATATATATATATATATATATATATATATACACACACACAGTGCCTTGCAAAAGTATTCATACCCCTTGAACTTTTTCACATTTTTCCACCTTACAACCACAAACTTAAAAGTTTTTTATTGAGATTTTATGTGATAGACCAATGCAGAGTAGCACATAATTGTGAAGTGAAACGAAAATGATAAATGGTCTTCAAAATTTTAAACAAATAAAAATCTGAAAAATGTGATGTGCATTAGTATTCAGCCCCCCTGTGTCAATACTTTGTAGAGCCACCTTTTGCTGCAATTACAGCTGCAAGTCTTTTGTGGTATGTCTCTACCAGCTTTGCACATCTAGACACTGAAATTTTTGCCCATTCTTCTTTGCAAAATAGCTCAAGCTCAGCCAGATCGGATGGAGAGCGTCTGTGAACAGCAATTTTCAAGTCTTGCCACAGATGCTCAATGGGATTTAGGTCTGGACTTTGACTGGGCCATTCTAACACATGAATATTCTTTGATCTAAACCGTTCCATTGTAGCTCTGGCTGTATGTTTAGGGTCATTGTCTTGCTGGAAGGTGAATCTCCTTCCCAGTCTCAAGTCTTTTGCAGCCTCCAACAGGTTTTCTTCCAGGATTGCTCTGTATTTAGCTCCATCCATCTTCCCATCAACTCTGACCAGCTTCCCTGTCCCTGCTGAAGAAAAGCATCCCCATAGCATGATGCTGCCACCACCATGTTTCACAGTGGGGATGGTGTGTGCAGGGTGATGAGCAGTGTTAGTTTTCCGCCACACATAGCACTTTGCATTTAGGCCAAAAAGTTCAACTTTGATCTCATCTGACCAAAGCACCTTCTTCCACATGTTTGCTGTGTCCCCTACATGGCTTCTTATGCCTGTCTTTCAACAATGGCTTTCTTCTTGCCACTCTTCCAAAAAGGCCAGATTTGTGGAGTGTACGACTTATAGTTGTCCTGTGCACAGATTCTCCCACCTGAGCTGTGGATTTCTGCAGCTCCTCCAGAGTGATCATGGGCCTCTTGGCTGCTTCTCTGACCAGTGCTCTCCTTGCTCGCTCTGTCAGTTTAGGTGGACGGCCATGTCTTGGTAGGTTTGCAGTTGTGCCATACTTTTTCCATTTCTGAATGATGGATTGAACAGTGCTGCTTGGGACATTTGTTTTATAACCTATCCCTGCTTTAAACTTCTCCAGAACTTTATCCCTGACCTGTCTGGTGAGTTCTTTGGTCTTCATGATGCTGTTTGTTCTTCAGTGTTCTCTAACAAACCACTGAGGCCTTCACAGAACAGGTGTATTTATGCTGAGAGTAAATTACACACAGTAGGACTCTATTAACTAATTAGATGACTTCTGAAGGCAATTGATTGCACTGGATTGTATTTAGAGGTATCAGAGGACAGGGGGCTGAATACTAATGCACACCACATTTTTCAGATTTTTATTTGTTTAAAATTTTGAAGACCATTTATCATTTTCGTTTCACTTCACAATTATGTGCTACTCTGTGTTGGTCTATCACATAAAATCTCAATAAAAAACTTTTAAGTTTGTGATTGTAAGGTAGCCTAGTAAAGTAGACTCACCCGCCTAGCGGCCAAAAATATTTTTGCCTAGCGAATGGGTCTAGCCTCGCACCATATAAACAAAAACATCAAATCGTGCCCGCCAATCACAACGCAAGGTTTTTGTTTGGATTCTTTGGGCGGGCTTTTGCAGGAGTGACGACAAAGCTGCACGACGCTGGAGAAAGCGCAGCAGGAAAGATGGCTACGGCTAGTGAACAGCGCGCGTTTGACTCCGCTTTGGAATCAGTTTTAGAAGAATTAGACTTGGAGTTTTCGTTGAAACATGAGCAGGAAGAGGCTCTCCGCTCATTCCTTTTCAAGAAGGACGTTTTCGCTGTTTTGCCGACCGGCTATGGCAAAAGTCTGATCTACCAGCTGGCTCCGCTCGTAGCCAAAAGGATGGGCTAGTTTGTGCAGTACGAAGAATTAATAAACAGCTTTGAAACATTACTTTTTGATTGTTTCTTATTTTCCCGTTATTTTAAATTTAAGGGAAATTATTTCACCAAACACCACTAAATAAAAACTCTCAAAAACAGTTTAAGCAAACCCTTGAAAAACACTTGGAAAAAAATGTGTATGTGGTACAGACTCCAAACTTGTGGTCATTATCTCCAAACTTCTTAATATCTAGAACCTGTTTATTAATTAATACGCATTTTGAAAAATTATTTATTTCAAGGTCTCCCCCACTGCTTTCTGTCGCTCTGACTACGTCACAGTCACTGTTGCGTTGATTGGTCAGAGCGTTGGCCTATACGCACAGAGACAGTTTGAAAGACAGCGGTTTGTTCCTCCCACACCCTTCGGAAATGTCTACGGATCGAGGCCAGACTAAATATTCACATTTAGTCTGGCTTGCCAGGCTAGTTGTAAGGTGGAAAAATGTGAAAAAGTTCTCGGGGTATGAATACTTTTGCAAGGCACTGTGTGTGTGTGTATATATATATATATATATATATATATATATATATATATATATATATATGCACACTCGATTTGACAAAGAATAAGAATACCTTATTTGAGTCAAGAGAAAAGCAGCATATCTAGTCATGTACCTAATCAAACCATTTTTACAATTTTGCAGCTGTTTACCTGGTCACCAACATGAATATTCGGATCATATACACACCTGACACTTTGATCAGAGCCCCAGTATACCCGCTCATTCGTATGGCCTTAGTGGCTTTGATCATGGCAAATTTGCTGGGGCCAGATGGGCTGGGTTGAGTATTGCAGAAATTACTGATTTTCTGTGTTTTTTCGATCACAACAGTATCTATAGTTTATATAGAATGGTGCAAAATCCCAGAAACATCCAGAAAGTGGAAAGTTCTGCAAGTGAAAACACCTTGTTGATGAGAAAGGTCAGACGAGATGGCCAGAATGGTTCAATGGGACAGGAATGCTATGATAATAACCACTCTGTGCAGCCACGATGAGCAGAAAAGCATCAGGTTCTACTTTTATCAGCCAAAAACAGGAAACTGACGCTTCAGTAGCACAGGTTCACCGAAAACAACGGTTTTTTTTGGGTTTTTTTCAATCTGCAACTGTCCAGTTTCACCACATTGGTTAAACAGATGACTTGCACTTTTGGTGAAATATGTTCATGGTTCGAAATGTCAAAATATATTCAATAAAAACCCCAAATTTGGCCAAAACCTGATTTTTTTTTTCATCTTTATTTTGGCTGTTTCCCAGAAATAAGTCACAGTGACATCCAACAGGTTTTGCCAGACCGTCACACTTTTCTTTTCTTTTTTTTTCTTGGACCTTGTGCCATTTCAACATGTCTTGAAAACTTAGGAGTTCCAGTCAATGATTCTCACACTTTTTTTTTCCCAGTAAGCAGGATCTTTCAGTATTACTTTTGTCTTTTTTTTCCCTCTCCCACACCATGGATACACCCTTCACCACAATCTAATAACCGATGCCAGGAGCTTGTATATAAATGATTTCCTTTTACATGTAAAAGTGATGGCAGACGTAGCAGTGCTTATGTAACCATGCTTTACATTGTAAGACACAATAATCAGTGTTTAAAACTGTCAGAGGTTAGAACATTGTAATCTATAGACTTTGGCGTTACTCCACTCTGAGCAAAAGTGACAAGGTGAGTTTGTGAATGAGTGTGTGGCTGTGCAGTGCGTCCACGTTGGAAGTTGGCAGTATGATGTGTCACAGTGAGAGAGAGAGAGAGAGAGATGCGGAGATTGTGTCTGCGGCATCCTCTGTCTCTTTGTGGAGCTGATGGGTGAGTCACACACCTGCAGGACGCGGGTGGGACTTTGGCTGCCATGGTGATGCACTGCGCCTTGTGCACTGTACTCACTCTCTCGCTCTCACTCGCTCAAACTCTGAGTCACATCAGATCTGATTAACTTTGCATAAACACCGCATTTCAAGACACCAAACACCTCTCTGTTTGTGTGGAATAACAGCAAAATGAAAGTGTGCTAAGAATTCTGTGATTAATACGAATATAATCCTTTTGGGCCCTGGTTAGATTTGTGCTGTCAGCCAAGTCACATGACACACAAATACAGTTCTGGAAAATATGAAGAGACGACTGAAAAATTATCAGTTTCTCTGGTTTTACTATTTATAGGTATGTGTTTGGGGCGGCACGGTGGTGTAGTGGTTAGCGCTGTCGCTTCACAGCAAGAAGGTCCTGGGTTCGAGCCCCGTGGCCGGCGAGGGCCTTTCTGTGCGGAGTTTGCATGTTCTCCCCGTGTCCGCGTGGGTTTCCTCCGGGTGCTCCGGTTTCCCCCACAGTCCAAAGACATGCAGGTTAGGTTAACTGGTGACTCTAAATTGACCGTAGGTGTGAATGTGAGTGTGAATGGTTGTCTGTGTCTATGTGTCAGCCCTGTGATGACCTGGCGACTTGTCCAGGGTGTACCCCGCCTTTCGCCCGTAGTCAGCTGGGATAGGCTCCAGCTTGCCTGCGACCCTGTAGAACAGGATAAAGCGGCTACAGATAATGAGATGAGATGAGGTATGTGTTTGAGGAGTATGAATATTTTTGTTTTATTCCATAAACTACTGACAACATTTCTCCAAAATTCCACATCAAAATATTGTCAGAGCATTTAATTGCAGAAAATGACAATTGGTCAAAATAACAAAAAAAGATGACGTGTTTTCAGACCTTGAATAAAGCACAGAAATCAAAATCATATTCAATTTTAAACAGCACAATACTAATGTTTGAACTTCGGACGAGTTCAGAAATCAATATCTGGTGGAATAACCATCCATCCATCGATTATCCGTAACCATTTATCCCGTGCAGGGTCGCAGGCAAGCTGGAGCCTATCCCAGCTGACTATGGGTGAGAGGCGGGGTACACCCTGGACAAGTCGCCAGGTCATTGCAGGGCTGAGACATAGAGACAAGCAACCATTCACACACTCGGTCAATTTAGAGCCACCAATTAGCCTAACCTGCATGTCTTTGGACTGTGGGGGAAACCGGAGCACCCGGAGGAAACCCACACAGACACGGGGAGAACATGCAAACTCTACACAGAAAGGCCCTCGTCGGCCGCTGGGCTTGAACCCAGAACCTTCTTGCTGTGAGGCAACAGTGCTAACCACTACACCACCATGCCGCCAGTGGAATAGCCCTGATATCTAATCACAGCTTTCATGCGTCTTGGCATACTCTCCACCAGGCTTTCATGTTGCTCTTGGGTGACTTCATGCCACTGCTGGTGCAAAAATTCAATCAGCTCAGCTTTGTTTGATGGCTTGTGACCATCCATCTTCCTCTTGATCACATTCCAGAGGTTTTCATTAGGATTCAGGTCTGGAGATTGGGCTGACCATGACAGGCTCTTGATCTTGTGATCTTCCATCGACACCCTGATTGACCTAACAGTGTGGCATGGAGCATTGTCCTGCTGGAAAACCCAATCCTCAGAGTTAGGGAACATTGTCAGAGTAGAAGGAAGCAAGTTTTCTTCCAGGGTAAAAAACCTTGTACATGGCTTGATTTGTGTGTGTCCTTCACAAACAAAAATCCGCCCCATTCCAGTTTTGCTGAAGCTTCCCCCAGATCATCACCGATCCTCCACCAAATTTCACAATGGGTGCGAGACACTGTGGCTTGTACACCTCTCCAGAACTCCATCTAACCATTAGACAACCAGGTGATGGGGAAAAACTGAAAATTGGACTCATCAGAGAAGATGACCTACCTCCAGTCCTCTACGGTCCAATCCTTATGGCCTTTAGCAAACCTCAGCCTGGCACTTCTTTGCTTCTCATTGATGAAGGGCTTTTTTTCTAGCTTTGCATGACTTCAACTCCATCCAGAGAAGCCTGTTTCAAACCGTCCTTGCCATGCACTTAACCCCAGCTACCATTTGCTATTCTTTTTATAGGTCACTTGATGTCATCCTATGGTTTTCGAGTGACGTTCGAAGGAGTCGAGAATCATCCCGGTCAGTGGAGTCTCATTTTCACCCTCTGCAAGTCTGTAACTTTGTTGTCACCAATGTCTGCTGCTTGACCTTGTTCTTATGAACTGCTGTCTTTGAAATTTTGAGGATGGAAGCAACCTGATGCTCACCGTATCCCTTTCCCAGTAAAGCCAGAATTGAACCAATCTTTTTCTCACTCGAAACTTTTCTTTTTAACTCTTTTGGCACGATGAATAGATATGTTTTGTATTCCAATTAAATTTAAGCTACGACTAGAACTGTTTTTGCCATCTCAACTGATCTTATTGCAAAAGGATAGTGATGACCACAGCATTGGTTTTGATACTTTTACTTGTTAAATCGGATTTGGTTGAGGTGATCACCTAATCAGTACCTCATTAAGTAAAGTGAAATGTGCTTGTGTTGGAATTCCAGCACAGACACTGGAATAAAATGGCTGCCATACATAGAGATGCTGATTTAAGAAAAAATTGAAGTGGTCTCTTAATTTTTTCCAAAATCGCATTGTTTCCAAAAGTTATTAGATTAATTTATCTGTAATAATATGAATCTAGGGTCTAAAATCCTGTACTCCATATAATGCATCTGAATCTGATTTCTCTTGATAGTCTGTCAGCTTTTTTGTGGTGCATTAGGACTTAATTTGCCGCCTCCTCTTCAATCTGGTTAGCATTCGAAAAACACAATCTGCCAGAATCCTAACTAAGAAATAACCCCAGATCAAATGTCCACTCAAGGGAACTGACCAGCGCTATGTTCTTGTGATGTTCATGAGCTCTTCACAAGTGCTAAGATGACATTTAGAAGTGGGAGAAGGAAGAAGAAGTAGGAAAAAAAAAAACACGTTGCCCAGCATTGGTTCGTACTGTTCTGCTTGGTATGAATCAGTAGCATGCCGATGCTTTAAATACTCAGTGACTCAAAACATGGCAGCATCTCTGCAGGAGTCTGTGACTAGTGATGAGTGGTTTGCAAACAAATCGATTCTTTCCTAACAACTCTTTTCATCAGGTTGGACAGATTGATTCACATGAGGGATCGAACACACAAACTTGCCTCACTTGTCGGTGTTTAATTTTTATAAATAATCTAATCCTTGATTATAAATGTGACGCTGGATATGCTGCTGTAATCCCACAAACGAATGGACTTTATTAGGTGTAAAAACGAGCTTCTAGATAAGCAACATTTGTGGATGGTGCTCTGAGTGGTGAATCAAATATATCGAAATGAGTCGGGTCGAGTCGAAAGAATCGACTCAGTAAAATGAGTCGTACAGTAGTGAACATCACTATCTGTAAATTAGACTCTCCCTATAGTCTTGTCTCACTCTCTGCTTCCTATTTGCACCAGTTTTTGAATTTCACTCACGCTACTTCTTTTTCTCACCTTCTTTTCCCCCCTCTCATCCACCGTCTTGTGTCTGCAGGCTCTAAAGCAGAGGTACACAACTTGAAGTGCCATTCCACCATTGGATGTATTCTTTGGCATAAAATACAATATATTTTATGACAACATGACTAGACAGGGGGCGGCACGGTGGTGTAGTGGTTAGCACTGTCGCCTCACAGCAAGAAGGTCCTGGGTTCAAGCCCCGGGGCCGGCGAGGGCCTTTCTGTGTGGAGTTTGCATGTTCTCCCCGTGTCCGCGTGGGTTTCCTCCGGGTGCTCCGGTTTCCCCCACAGCCCAAAGACATGCAGGTTAGGTTAACTGGTGACTCTAAATTGACCGTAGGTGTGAATGTGAGTGTGAATGGTTGTCTGTGTCTATGTGTCAGCCCTGTGATGACCTGGCGACTTGTCCAGGGTGTACCCCGCCTTTCGCCCATAGTCAGCTGGGATAGGCTCCAGCTTGCCTGCGACCCTGTAGAAGGATAAAGCGGCTAGAGATAATGAGATGAGATGACTAGACAGAGAAATCTTTTAGCTTCAAAATGATATATCAAACATAATTTTTTGACAACGACAAGTATATTAATTTTGCGACCAAAGTCACCTACCCTTTTAATTTCTGCGCGGTAGTGAAATGTGATGTCATCGGCAGGTTCCCCTTCTTGTGTACCACGTGTCGGTCTATTTTTAGACCAGGATACCCCCAAAGTGAGAGAGTCATTTCTCCTCGTATATGGGGGCCAAAAAAATTGCGAAAAATTTTGAGTTAATCTTTCAGTTAGCTAGATTCATTGGTATTAGCTAGATTTATTGGTATTATTTTTATCGTGTTCTATCCGCCATTGCTGATAATATGTGCCACGTCACGTGGTACACAAGAAGGGGAACCTGCCGATGACATCACGCGCGGAAATTAAAAGGGTAGGTGACTTTGGTCGCAAAATTAATATACTTGTCGTCAAAAAATTATGTTTGATATATCATTTTGAAGCTAAAAGATTTCTCTATCTAGTGATACCATTTATATATGTTGTCAAAATATATTGTATTTTATGCCAAAGAATACATCCAATGGTGGAATGGCACTTTAAGAAATGACCAAACTGCACTGGACTGCGTTTTGGATGCCCCTTCTCTAAATATCCATTGCCCCATGGTTGCCATGGAAACTAAACATACCAATAACATTGAACTTGATAGCATTTAAAAGCATTGTTTTTTATTTATTTCTTCCTTCAATCTCAGGGGCCACAGTGATCACTGGTGCCACAGCCCCTCCCTTTCCTCTCACAACCCCGCCCCGTATCCATCCTCCCCCCCTCCACACTGACGTCACGGCCTTTCGCACAAGCTGCCTGAATGCTAACAGGAGACAGACACAGCGCTCGAGACGGCGTTTTGAAATGTGAGCGCGATGCACGAGAGACACACTGCACCACGGGAGTTCTGCTCATTTAAACGCTAATTCTTTCTCATCTTGAACAGCGTCCACCTTTTTCTAAGGGGATTTATTTGGATTAAGGAGAAAAATATTATAATAGAAGGAGTTGAAGACGTTGTTGTCCGATAGCTTACAAATTAAATCTGAAATGATGATGTGTAATATATGGTTAAATCATGAATCAGGTTCAAACTTGCAGTTATTTTATGCCAATGGATAATTGCAATTATTGTAACTTTGCATAAAAATGCATATAAAATGCAAATATTTGGCACAAAAGCACCATTTTTCCTCCCTATCAGAGTGTATGATTGTTCTCAACCTTTTCTCTGAATTAATTACGTTCTGAAAAACTATTTGGACTATTATCAACTAAAAATATAATGATCAGCGTGTCAATATCAATATCTGTTTTTAGTTTTGGACTTTTGTATAAACACAAGCTACCTTAGTAATGCTATCAAGAGGGGAAAAGAGAGATGCAGAGCGTGTGTGTGTGTGTGTGTGTGTGTGTGTGTGTGTGTGTGTTGGCTTGTTTCTTGGCACTGGCGCAGG